>NC_069503.1:1158944048-1159024305 GCF_027579735.1 Bombina bombina
GTCTGTCTGTCTGTCAGTCAGTCTGGGTCTGTCTGTCTGTCAGTCAGTCTGGGTCTGTCTGTCTGTCAGTCAGTCTGGGTCTGTCTGTCAGTCAGTCTGGGTCTGTCTCTCTGTCAATCAGTCTGGGTCTGTCTGTCTGTCAGTCAGTCTGGGTCTGTCTGTCTGTCAGTCTGGGTCTGTCTGTCAGTCAGTCTGGGTCTGTCTGTCAGTCAGTCTGGGTCTGTCAGTCAGTCTGGGTCTGTCAGTCAGTCTGGGTCTGTCAGTCAGTCTGGGTCTGTCAGTCAGTCTGGGTCTGTCAGTCAGTCTGGGTCTGTCAGTCAGTCTGGGTCTGTCAGTCAGTCTGGGTCTGTCAGTCAGTCTGGGTCTGTCTGTCAGTCAGTCTGGGTCTGTCTGTCAATCAGTCTGGGTCTGTCTGTCTGTCTGTCTGTCAGTCGGTCTGGGTCTGTCTGTCTGTCAGTCGGTCTGGGTCTGTCTGTCTGTCAGTCAGTCTGGGTCTGTCTGTCAGTCAGTCTGGGTCTGTCTGTCAGTCAGTCTGGGTCTGTCTGTCAGTCAGTCTGGGTCTGTCTGTCTGTCAGTCAGTCTGGGTCTGTCTGTCTGTCTGTCAGTCGGTCTGGGTCTGTCTGTCTGTCTGTCAGTCGGTCTGGGTCTGTCTGTCAGTCGGTCTGGGTCTGTCTGTCTGTCTGTCAGTCGGTCTGGGTCTGTCTGTCTGTCAGTCGGTCTGGGTCTGTCTGTCTGTCTGTCAGTCGGTCTGGGTCTGTCTGTCTGTCTGTCAGTCGGTCTGGGTCTGTCTGTCTGTCAATCAGTCTGGGTCTGTCTGTCTGTCAGTCAGTCTGGGTCTGTCAGTCAGTCTGGGTCTGTCAGTCAGTCTGGGTCTGTCAGTCAGTCTGGGTCTGTCTGTCTGTCAGTCAGTCTGGGTCTGTCTGTCTGTCAGTCAGTCTGGGTCTGTCTGTCAGTCAGTCTGGGTCTGTCTGTCTGTCAGTCAGTCTGGGTCTGTCAGTCAGTCTGGGTCTGTCTGTCTGTCAGTCAGTCTGGGTCTGTCTGTCTGTCAGTCAGTCTGGGTCTGTCTGTCAGTCAGTCTGGGTCTGTCTGTCTGTCAGTCGGTCTGGGTCTGTCTGTCTGTCGGTCTGGGTCTGTCTGTCTGTCGGTCTGGGTCTGTCTGTCGGTCTGGGTCTGTCTGTCGGTCTGGGTCTGTCTGTCGGTCTGGGTCTGTCTGTCGGTCTGGGTCTGTCTGTCGGTCTGGGTCTGTCTGTCGGTCTGGGTCTGTCTGTCGGTCTGGGTCTGTCTGTCGGTCTGGGTCTGTCTGTCGGTCTGGGTCTGTCTGTCGGTCTGGGTCTGTCAGTCGGTCTGGGTCTGTCAGTCGGTCTGGGTCTGTCAGTCGGTCTGGGTCTGTCAGTCGGTCTGGGTCTGTCAGTCGGTCTGGGTCTGTCAGTCGGTCTGGGTCTGTCAGTCGGTCTGGGTCTGTCAGTCGGTCTGGGTCTGTCAGTCGGTCTGGGTCTGTCAGTCGGTCTGGGTCTGTCAGTCGGTCTGGGTCTGTCAGTCGGTCTGGGTCTGTCAGTCGGTCTGGGTCTGTCAGTCGGTCTGGGTCTGTCAGTCGGTCTGGGTCTGTCAGTCGGTCTGGGTCTGTCAGTCGGTCTGGGTCTGTCAGTCGGTCTGGGTCTGTCAGTCGGTCTGGGTCTGTCTGTCAGTCTGTCAGTCGGTCTGGGTCTGTCTGTCAGTCGGTCTGGGTCTGTCTGTCAGTCGGTCTGGGTCTGTCTGTCAGTCTGTCAGTCGGTCTGGGTCTGTCTGTCTGTCAGTCGGTCTGGGTCTGTCTGTCTGTCTGTCAGTCGGTCTGGGTCTGTCTGTCTGTCTGTCAGTCGGTCTGGGTCTGTCTGTCTGTCTGTCAGTCGGTCTGGGTCTGTCTGTCAATCAGTCTGGGTCTGTCTGTCTGTCAGTCAGTCTGGGTCTGTCAGTCAGTCTGGTTCTGTCTGTCTGTCAGTCAGTCTGGGTCTGTCTGTCTGTCAGTCAGTCTGGGTCTGTCTGTCTGTCAGTCAGTCTGGGTCTGTCTGTCTGTCAGTCAGTCTGGGTCTGTCTGTCTGTCAGTCAGTCTGGGTCTGTCTGTCAGTCAGTCTGGGTCTGTCTGTCAGTCAGTCTGGGTCTGTCTGTCAGTCAGTCTGGGTCTGTCTGTCAGTCAGTCTGGGTCTGTCTGTCTGTCAGTCAGTCTGGGTCTGTCAGTCAGTCTGGGTCTGTCTGTCTGTCAGTCAGTCTGGGTCTGTCTGTCTGTCAGTCAGTCTGGGTCTGTCTGTCTGTCAGTCAGTCTGGGTCTGTCTGTCTGTCAGTCAGTCTGGGTCTGTCTGTCAGTCAGTCTGGGTCTGTCTGTCTGTCAGTCGGTCTGGGTCTGTCTGTCTGTCGGTCTGGGTCTGTCTGTCTGTCGGTCTGGGTCTGTGTCTGTCGGTCTGGGTCTGTCTGTCGGTCTGGGTCTGTCTGTCGGTCTGGGTCTGTCTGTCGGTCTGGGTCTGTCAGTCGGTCTGGGTCTGTCAGTCGGTCTGGGTCTGTCTGTCAGTCGGTCTGGGTCTGTCTGTCAGTCGGTCTGGGTCTGTCTGTCAGTCGGTCTGGGTCTGTCTGTCAGTCGGTCTGGGTCTGTCTGTCAGTCGGTCTGGGTCTGTCTGTCTGTCGGTCTGGGTCTGTCTGTCAGTCTGTCAGTCGGTCTGGGTCTGTCTGTCAGTCTGTCAGTCGGTCTGGGTCTGTCTGTCTGTCTGTCAGTCGGTCTGGGTCTGTCTGTCTGTCTGTCAGTCGGTCTGGGTCTGTCTGTCTGTCTGTCAGTCGGTCTGGGTCTGTCTGTCTGTCTGTCAGTCGGTCTGGGTCTGTCTGTCTGTCTGTCAGTCGGTCTGGGTCTGTCTGTCTGTCTGTCAGTCGGTCTGGGTCTGTCTGTCTGTCAGTCGGTCTGGGTCTGTCTGTCTGTCTGTCAGTCGGTCTGGGTCTGTCTGTCTGTCTGTCAGTCGGTCTGGGTCTGTCTGTCTGTCTGTCAGTCGGTCTGGGTCTGTCTGTCAGTACCCTGAAGGGCCAAATCTCTGCTCTTTCGATTATTTTGCATAAACATCTGGCCGGCTTACCAGATGTTCAATCCTTTGTTCAGGCCTTGATCAGAATCAGGCCTGTGTTTAAGTCTGTTGCTCCTCCATGGAGCCTTAACCCCTTAACGACCAAGGACGTACGCCACACGTCCTCAAAAAAAATACAGTTAATGACAGAGGATGTGTGGCGTACGTCCTTGGTCTGGAAAGCAGCTGGAAGTGATCCTGCTAGCTTCCAGCTGCTTTCCGGTTATTGCAGTGATGCCTCGATATGGAGGCATCCTGCAATAACCCCCCTTGGCCATCCGATGCAGAGAGAGCCACTCTGTGGCCCTCTCTGCACCGGACATCGATGGCCGGTATCGTTGGTGGGTGGGAGCCGACTTGGAAGGCGGGTGGGCGGGCGGCCGGCCATCGGTGAGATCTGGAAGGTGGAGGGTGGCGGGATCGGGGGCGGAGCCTTCGGGGGCGCACGGGCGTGCATGGGGAGTGTCGGGCGGGTGCGCGTGCACGGGGCGGGAGCGGGTGGGAACCGCTACACTACAGAAACAATTTTAAAAGTAAATTGTCAAATAAAATTAAATACTTTTTTTTCCAAAGCATCTAAGGGATCTGGAAGGGGTGGGGGGTTGGTATTGTGGGGGGGGGGGGAAAGCTACACTACAGAAAAGGGACATTTTTTAATAAAAAAAAAGCATATTATTCACTAAAATGGGTACTGGCAGACAGCTGCCAGTACCCAAGATGGCGCACATTAAGTCAGAGGGGGAGGGTTAGAGAGCTGTTTGGTGGGGGATCAGTGAGGTTGGGGGCTAAGGGGGATCCTACACAGAAGCATATGTAAATATGCAAAAAAAAATTGCACAAAAAAAGCCCAAATTTCTCCAACATAGGTGTGTCCGGTCCACGGCGTCATCCTTACTTGTGGGATATTCTCTTCCCCAACAGGAAATGGCAAAGAGCCCAGCAAAGCTGGTCACATGATCCCTCCTAGGCTCCGCCTTCCCCAGTCATTCTCTTTGCCGTTGTACAGGCAACATCTCCACGGAGATGGCTTAGAGTTTTTTAGTGTTTAACTGTAGTTTTTATTATTCAATCAAGAGTTTGTTATTTTAAAATAGTGCTGGTATGTACTATTTACTCTGAAACAGAAAAGAGATGAAGATTTCTGTTTGTAAGAGGAAAATGATTTTAGCAACCGTTACTAAAATCGATGGCTGTTCCACACAGGACTGTTGAGAGGAATTAACTTCAGTTGGGGGAACAGTGAGCAGACTTCTGCTGCTTGAGGTATGACACATTCTAACAAGACGATGTAATGCTGGAAGCTGTCATTTTCCCTATGGGATCCGGTAAGCCATTTTTATTACAGAAAGAAAAAAAAGGGCTTCATAAGGGCTTTCTAAGACTGTAGACATTTTCTGGGCTAAATCGATTTATATTTTATACTCCATAGCCTTGAGGAATTATTTTAATCTTGGGAATTATGTAAAATAACCGGCAGGCACTGTATTGGACACCTTATTCTCTAGGGGCTTTCCCTAATCATAGGCAGAGTCTCATTTTCGCGCCTGTATTGCGCACTTGTTTTTGAGAAGCATGACATGCAGATGCATGTGTGAGGAGCTCTGATACATAGAAAAGACTTTCTGAAGGCGTCATTTGGTATCGTATTCCCCTTTGGGCTTGGTTGGGTCTCAGCAAAGCAGATACCAGGGACTGTAAAGGGGTTAAATATAAAAACGGCTCCGATTCCGTTATTTTAAGGGTTAAAGCTTCCAAATTTGGTGTGCAATACTTTTAAGGCTTTATGACACTGTGGTGAAATTTTGGTGAATTTTGAACAATTCCTTCATACCTTTTCGCAATTGCAGTAATAAAGTGTGTTCAGTTTAAAATTTAAAGTGACAGTAACGGTTTATTTTAAAACGTTTTTTGTACTTTGTTATCAAGTTTTTGCCTGTTTAACATGTCTGAACTACCAGATAGACTGTGTTCTGAATGTGGGGAAGCCAAGGTTCCTTCTCATTTAAATAGATGTGATTTATGTGACACAAAATTTAGAGAAAATGATGCCCAAGATGATTCCTCAAGTGAGGGGAGTAAGCATGGTACTGCATCATCCCCTTCTTCGTCTACACCAGTCTTGCCCACACAGGAGGCCCCTAGTACATCTAGCGCGCCAATACTCCTTACTATGCAACAATTAACGGCTGTAATGGATAATTCTATCAAAAACATTTTAGCCAAAATGCCCACTTATCAGCGAAAGCGCGACTGCTCTGTTTTAGAAAATACTGAAGAGCATGAGGACGCTGATGATATTGGTTCTGAAGGGCCCCTACACCAGTCTGAGGGGGCCAGGGAGGTTTTGTCTGAGGGAGAAATTTCAGATTCAGGGAAAATTTCTCAACAAGCTGAACCTGATGTGATTACATTTAAATTTAAATTGGAACATCTCCGCGCTCTGCTTAAGGAGGTGTTATCCACTCTGGATGATTGTGAAAATTTGGTCATTCCAGAGAAACTATGTAAAATGGACAAGTTCCTAGAGGTCCCGGGGCCCCCCGAAGCTTTTCCTATACCCAAGCGGGTGGCGGACATTGTAAATAAAGAATGGGAAAGGCCCGGTATACCTTTCGTCCCTCCCCCCATATTTAAAAAATTGTTTCCTATGGTCGACCCCAGAAAGGACTTATGGCAGACAGTCCCCAAGGTCGAGGGGGCGGTTTCTACTCTAAACAAACACACCACTATACCCATAGAAGATAGTTGTGCTTTCAAAGATCCTATGGATAAAAAATTAGAAGGTTTGCTTAAAAAGATGTTTGTTCAGCAAGGTTACCTTCTACAACCAATTTCATGCATTGTTCCTGTCACTACAGCCGCGTGTTTCTGGTTCGATGAGCTAGAAAAGGCGATCAATAATAATTCTTCTTCTTATGAGGAGATTATGGACAGAATTCGTGCTCTCAAATTGGCTAATTCTTTCACCCTAGACGCCACTTTGCAATTGGCTAGGTTAGCGGCGAAAAATTCTGGTTTTGCTATTGTGGCGCGCAGAGCGCTTTGGTTAAAATCTTGGTCAGCGGATGCGTCTTCCAAGAACAAATTGCTTAACATTCCTTTCAAGGGGAAAACGCTGTTTGGCCCTGACTTGAAAGAGATTATCTCTGATATCACTGGGGGCAAGGGCCACGCCCTTCCTCAGGATAGGTCTTTCAAGGCCAAAAATAAACCTAATTTTCGTCCCTTTCGCAGAAACGGACCAGCCCCAAGTGCTACGTCCTCTAAGCAAGAGGGTAATACTTCTCAAGCCAAGCCAGCCTGGAGACCAATGCAAGGCTGGAACAAAGGAAAGCAGGCCAAGAAACCTGCCACTGCTACCAAGACAGCATGAGATGTTGGCCCCCGATCCGGGACCGGATCTGGTGGGGGGCAGACTCTCTCTCTTCGCTCAGGCTTGGGCAAGAGATGTTCTGGATCCTTGGGCGCTAGAAATAGTCTCCCAAGGTTATCTTCTGGAATTCAAGGGGCTTCCTCCAAGGGGGAGGTTCCACAGGTCTCAATTGTCTTCAGACCACATAAAAAAACAGGCATTCTTACATTGTGTAGAAGACCTGTTAAAAATGGGAGTGATTCATCCTGTTCCATTAGGAGAACAAGGGATGGGGTTCTACTCCAATCTGTTCGTAGTTCCCAAAAAAGAGGGAACATTCAGACCAATCTTAGATCTCAAGATCCTAAACAAGTTTCTCAAGGTTCCATCGTTCAAAATGGAAACCATTCGAACTATTCTTCCTTCCATCCAGGAAGGTCAATTCATGACCACGGTGGATTTAAAGGATGCGTATCTATATATTCCTATCCACAAGGAACATCATCGGTTCCTAAGGTTCGCATTCCTGGACAAGCATTACCAGTTTGTGGCACTTCCGTTCGGATTAGCCACTGCTCCAAGGATTTTCACAAAGGTACTAGGGTCCCTTCTAGCGGTGCTAAGACCAAGGGGCATTGCAGTAGTACCTTACTTGGACGACATTCTGATTCAAGCGTCGTCCCTTCCTCAAGCAAAGGCTCACACGGACATTGTCCTGGCCTTTCTCAGATCTCACGGGTGGAAAGTGAACGCAGAAAAAAGTTCTCTGTCTCCGTCAACAAGGGTTCCCTTCTTGGGAACAATAATAGACTCCTTAGAAATGAGGATTTTCCTGACAGAGGCCAGAAAATCAAAACTTCTGAACTCTTGTCAAATACTTCATTCTGTTCCTCTTCCTTCCATAGCGCAGTGCATGGAAGTAATAGGTTTGATGGTAGCGGCAATGGACATAGTTCCTTTTGCACGCATTCATCTAAGACCATTACAACTGTGCATGCTCAGTCAGTGGAATGGGGACTATACAGACTTGTCTCCGACGATACAAGTAAATCAGAGGACCAGAGATTCACTCCGTTGGTGGCTGTCCCTGGACAACCTGTCACAGGGGATGAGCTTCCGCAGACCAGAGTGGGTCATTGTCACGACCGACGCCAGTCTGGTGGGCTGGGGCGCGGTCTGGGGACCCCTGAAAGCTCAGGGTCTTTGGTCTCGGGAAGAATCTCTTCTACCGATAAATATTCTGGAACTGAGAGCGATACTCAATGCTCTCAAGGCTTGGCCTCAGCTAGCAAAGGCCAAGTTCATACGGTTTCAATCAGACAACATGACGACTGTTGCATACATCAACCATCAGGGGGGAACAAGGAGTTCCCTGGCGATGGAAGAAGTGACCAAAATCATTCAATGGGCGGAGACTCACTCCTGCCACTTGTCTGCAATCCACATCCCAGGAGTGGAAAATTGTGAAGCGGATTTTCTGAGTCGTCAGACATTTCATCCGGGGGAGTGGGAACTCCATCCGGAAATCTTTGCCCAAATCACTCAATTGTGGGGCATTCCAGACATGGATCTGATGGCCTCTCGTCAGAACTTCAAGGTTCCTTGCTACGGGTCCAGATCCAGGGATCCCAAGGCGACTCTAGTAGATGCACTAGTAGCACCTTGGACCTTCAAACTAGCTTATGTATTCCCGCCGTTTCCTCTCATCCCCAGGCTGGTAGCCAGGATCAATCAGGAGAGAGCATCGGTGATCTTGATAGCTCCTGCGTGGCCACGCAGGACTTGGTATGCAGACCTGGTGAATATGTCATCGGCTCCACCATGGAAGCTACCTTTGAGACGAGACCTTCTTGTTCAGGGTCCGTTCGAACATCCGAACCTGGTCTCACTCCAACTGACTGCTTGGAGATTGAACGCTTGATCTTATCAAAGCGAGGGTTCTCAGATTCTGTCATTGATACTCTTGTTCAGGCCAGAAAGCCTGTAACTAGAAAAATTTACCACAAAATATGGAAAAAATATATCTGTTGGTGTGAATCTAAAGGATTCCCTTGGGACAAGGTAAAAATTCCTAAGATTCTATCCTTCCTTCAAGAAGGTTTGGAGAAAGGATTATCTGCTAGTTCCTTGAAGGGACAGATTTCTGCCTTGTCTGTGTTACTTCACAAAAAGCTGGCAGCTGTGCCAGATGTTCAAGCCTTTGTTCAGGCTCTGGTTAGAATCAAGCCTGTTTACAAACCTTTGACTCCTCCTTGGAGTCTCAATTTAGTTCTTTCAGTTCTTCAGGGGGTTCCGTTTGAACCCTTACATTCCGTTGATATTAAGTTATTATCTTGGAAAGTTTTGTTTTTGGTTGCAATTTCTTCTGCTAGAAGAGTTTCAGAATTATCTGCTCTGCAGTGTTCTCCTCCTTATCTGGTGTTCCATGCAGATAAGGTGGTTTTACGTACTAAACCTGGTTTTCTTCCGAAAGTTGTTTCTAACAAAAACATTAACCAGGAGATAGTCGTGCCTTCTTTGTGTCCGAATCCAGTTTCAAAGAAGGAACGTCTGTTGCACAATTTGGATGTTGTTCGTGCTCTAAAATTCTATTTAGATGCTACAAAGGATTTTAGACAAACATCTTCCTTGTTTGTTGTTTATTCTGGTAAAAGGAGAGGTCAAAAAGCAACTTCTACCTCTCTCTCTTTTTGGATTAAAAGCATCATCAGATTGGCTTACGAGACTGCCGGACGGCAGCCTCCTGACAGAATCACAGCTCATTCCACTAGGGCTGTGGCTTCCACATGGGCCTTCAAGAACGAGGCTTCTGTTGATCAGATATGTAAGGCAGCGACTTGGTCTTCACTGCACACTTTTACTAAATTTTACAAGTTTGATACTTTTGCTTCTTCTGAGGCTATTTTTGGGAGAAAGGTTTTGCAAGCCGTGGTGCCTTCCATCTAGGTGACCTGATTTGCTCCCTCCCTTCATCCGTGTCCTAAAGCTTTGGTATTGGTTCCCACAAGTAAGGATGACGCCGTGGACCGGACACACCTATGTTGGAGAAAACAGAATTTATGTTTACCTGATAAATTACTTTCTCCAACGGTGTGTCCGGTCCACGGCCCGCCCTGGTTTTTTAATCAGGTCTGATAATTTATTTTCTTTAACTACAGTCACCACGGTATCATATGGTTTCTCCTATGCAAATATTCCTCCTTTACGTCGGTCGAATGACTGGGGAAGGCGGAGCCTAGGAGGGATCATGTGACCAGCTTTGCTGGGCTCTTTGCCATTTCCTGTTGGGGAAGAGAATATCCCACAAGTAAGGATGACGCCGTGGACCGGACACACCGTTGGAGAAAGTAATTTATCAGGTAAACATAAATTCTGTTTTTCCTTTTATTTTAGTACTGGCAGAGTTTCTGCCAGTACTTAAGATGGCGGGGACATTTGTAGGGGAGGGAAGAGAGATGTTTGGGACGGATCAGGGGGTCTGATGTTTCAGGTGGGAGGCTGAGCTCTATACTAAATCTAAAATTAACCCTGCAAGCTCCCTACAAGCTACCTAATTAACCCCTTCACTCCTGGGCATAAAACACTTGTGGTGCGCAGCGTCATTTAGCGGCATTCTAATTACCAAAAAGCAACCACAAAGCCATATATGTCTGCTATTTCTGAACAAAGGGGATCCCAGAGAAGCATTTACAACCATTTGTGCCATAATTGCACAAGCTGTTTGTAAATGATTTCAGTGAGAAACCTAAAATTGTGAAAAATGTAACGTTTTTTTTAATTTGATCGCATTTGGCGGTGAAATGGTGGCATGAAATATACCAAAATGGACCTAGATCAATACTTGGGGTTGTCTACTACACTAAAGCTAAAATTAACCCTAGAAGCTCCCTACATGCTCCCTAATTAACCCCTTCACTGCTGGGCATAATACACGTGTGGTGCGCAGTGGCATTTAGCTGCCTTCTAATTACCAAAAAGCAACCACAAAGCCATATATGTCTGCTATTTCTGAAAAAGGGGATCCCAGAGAAGTATTTACAACCATTTATGCCATAATTGCACAAGCTGTTTGTAAATAATTTCAGTGAGAAACCAAAAGTTTGTGAAAAAATTTGTGAAAAAGTGAACGATTTTTTTTATTTGATCGCATTTGGCGGTGAAATGGTGGCATGAAATATACCAAAATGGGCCTAGATCTTTGGGATGTCTTCTAAAAGAAAATATATACATGTCAAGGGATATTCAGAGATTCCTGAAAGATATCAGTGTTCCAATGTAACTAGCGCTAATTTTGAAAAAAAAAAATGGTTTGAAAATAGCAAAGTGCTACTTGTATTTATTGCCCTATAACTTGCAAAAAAAGCAAAGAACAGGTAAACATTGGGTATTTCTAAACTCAGGACAAAATTTAGAAACTATTTAGCATGGTTGTTTTTTGGTGGTTGTAGATGTGTAACAGATTTTGGGGTTCAAAGTTAGAAAAAGTGTGTTTTTTTTCCATTTTTCCTCATATTTTATATTTTTTTTTATAGTAAATTATAAGATATGATGAAAATAATGGTATCTTTAGAAAGTCCATTTAATGGCGAGAAAAACGGTATATAATATGTGTGGGTACAGTAAATGAGGAAGAGGAAAATTTCAGCTAAACACAAACACCGCAAAAATGTAAAAATAGCCTTGGTCCCAAACGGACAGAAAATGGAAAATTGCTCTGGTCACTAAGGGGTTAAAGGGACATGAAACACAATTTTTTTTCTTTCATGATTCAGATAGAGAATACAATTTCCAACAACTTTCCAATTTACTGCTATTATTTAATTTGCTTCTTCCTCTTGTTATCCTTTGCTGAAATGTTTATCTAGGCAAGTTCATGTGCAGCAGAGAACCTAGGTTCTAGCTACTGATTGGTGGCTGTATATCTAAATTGATTGTCATTGGCTCACTCATGTGTTCAGTTAGAAACCAGTAGTGCACGTCTGCTTCTTCAACAAATGATACCAAGAGAATAAAACAGATTAGATAATAGAAGTAAAATTGTATTCTCTATCTGAATCATGAAATACATTTCTCCAACATTGGTGTGTCCGGTCCACGGCGTCATCCTTACTTGTGGGATATCTCTTCCCCAACAGGAAATGGCAAAGAGTCCCAGCAAAGCTGGCCATATAGTCCCTCCTAGGCTCCGCCCACCCCAGTCATTCTCTTTGCCGTTGCACAGGCAACATCTCCACGGAGATGGTTAAGAGTTTTTTGGTGTTTAAATGTAGTTTTTATTCTTCTATCAAGTGTTTGTTATTTTAAAATAGTGCTGGTATGTACTATTTACTCTGAAACAGAAAAGGATGAAGATTTCTGTTTGTGAGAGGAAGATGATTTTAGCAGACAGTAACTAAAATCGATAGCTGTTTCCACATAGGACTGTTGAGATGAAGTAACTTCAGTTGGGGGAAACAGTTAGCAGACTTTTCTGCTTAAGGTATGACTAGCCATATTTCTAACAAGACCATGCAATGCTGGAAGGCTGTCATTTCCCCTCATGGGGACCGGTAAGCCATTTTCTTAGTCAAACAAACAGAATAAAGGGCTTAATATGGGCTAAAAAACTGGTAGACATTTTTATGGGCTAAATCGATTGCTTTATTTGGGCATT
This sequence comes from Bombina bombina, assembly GCF_027579735.1. Classification (NCBI taxonomy): domain Eukaryota; kingdom Metazoa; phylum Chordata; class Amphibia; order Anura; family Bombinatoridae; genus Bombina; species Bombina bombina. Next base: position 1,158,956,131 of record NC_069503.1, read on the forward strand.
TTATTCATATTTATGCTGACAATTCGCATTTATAAACTTGGGGAACGTTTATTAAACGGCAGGCACTATGTTAGACACCTTTTCCAGTCAGGGGGCCTTCCTAGTTGTAGACTGAGCCTCATTTTCGCGCCATTACTGCGCAGTTGTTTTTTGAGAACAGGGCATGCAGATGCATGTGTGAGGATCTGAAATTTGCTGGAAAAGCTTCTAGAAGGCGTCAATTGGTATCGTATTCCCCTCTGGGCTTGGTTGGGTCTCAGCAAAGGCTATAGCTGGGACTGTATAGGGGTTAAATTTGTAAACGGCTCCGGTTCCGTTATTTTAAGGGTTAAAGCTCTGAAATTTGGTGTGCAATACTCTTAATGCTTTAAGACACTGTGGTGAAATTTTGGTAATTTTTGAACAATTCCTTCATACTTTTTCACATATTCAGTAATAAAGTGTTTTCTGTTTAAAATTTAAAGAGACAGTAACGGTTTTGTTTTAAAACGTTTTTTGTGCTTTGTTGACAAGTTTAAGCCTGTTTAACATGTCTGTGCCTTCGGATAAGCTATGTTCTATATGTATGAAAGCCAATGTGTCTCCCCATTTAAATTTATGTGATAATTGTGCCATAGCGTCCAAACAAAGTAAGGACAGTACTGCCACAGATAATGAAATTGCCCAAGATGATTCCTCAGATGAGGGGAGTAAACATGATACTACATCATCTCCTACTGTGTCTACACCAGTTTTGCCCACACAGGAGGCCCCTAGTACATCTAGTGCGCCAATGCTTATTACCATGCAACAATTAACGGCTGTAATGGATAACTCCATAGCAAATATTTTATCCAAAATGCCTACTTATCAGAGAAAGCGCGATTGCTCTGTTTTAAACACTGAAGAGCAGGAGGGCGCTGATGATAATTGTTCATACCCTCACACCAATCTGAAGGGGCCATGAGGGAGGTTTTGTCAGATGGGGAAATTTCAGATTCAGGAAAAATTTCTCAACAAGCTGAACCTGATGTTGTGACATTTAAATTTAAATTAGAACATCTCCGCGCACTGCTTAAGGAGGTGTTATCTACTCTGGATGATTGTGACAACTTGGTCATTCCAGAGAAATTATGCAAGATGGACAAGTTCCTAGAGGTTCCGGTGCATCCCGACGCTTTTCCTATACCCAAGCGGGTGGCGGACATAGTAAATAAGGAGTGGGAAAAGCCCGGCATACCTTTTGTCCCCCCCCCCCCCTATATTTAAGAAATTATTTCCTATGGCCGACCCCAGAAAGGACTTATGGCAGACAGTCCCTAAGGTCGAGGGGGCAGTTTCTACTCTAAACAAACGCACTACTATTCCTATCGAAGATAGTTGTGCTTTCAAAGATCCTATGGATAAAAAATTGGAGGGTTTGCTTAAAAAAGATTTTTGTACAGCAAGGTTACCTTCTACAACCCATTTCGTGCATTGTTCCTGTCACTACAGCAGCGTGGTTCTGGTTCGAGGAACTAGAAAACTTGCTTAGTAAAGAGACTCCATATGAGGAGGTTATGGACAGAGTTCACGCACTTAAGTTGGCTAACTCTTTTATTTTAGATGCCGCTTTGCAATTAGCTAGATTAGCGGCGAAAAATTCAGGGTTTGCTATCGTGGCGCGCAGAGCGCTTTGGCTAAAGTCTTGGTCAGCGGATGTGTCATCCAAGACAAAATTGCTTAACATCCCTTTCAAAGGTAAAACTCTATTTGGACCAGAATTGAAAGAGTTTATTTCAGACATCACTGGGGGAAAGGGCCACGCCCTTCCACAAGATAGGCCTTTCAAGGCCAAAAATAAGTCTAATTTTCGTTCCTTTCGCAATTTCAGGAACGGACCGGCCTCTAATTCTGCATCCTCTAAGCAAGAGGGTAATGCCTCACAACCCAAACCAGCCTGGAAACCGATGCAAGGCTGGAACAAGGGTAAGCAGGCCAAGAAGCCTGCCGCTGCTAACAAAACAGCATGAAGGAGTGGCCCCCGATCCGTGACCGGATCTAGTGGGGGGCAGACTCTCTCTCTTTGCTCAGGCTTGGGCAAGAGATGTTCAGGATCCCTGGGCGCTAGAAATAGTTTCTCAGGGTTATCTCCTGGAATTCAGGGAAATACCCCCAAGGGGAAGGTTCCACATGTCTCACTTATCCTCAAACCAAATAAAGAGACAGGCGTTCTTACATTGTGTAGAAGACCTGTTAAAGATGGGAGTGATACACCCAGTTCCAATAAAGGAACAAGGAATGGGTTTTTATTCCAATCTGTTCGTAGTTCCCAAAAAAGAGGGAACTTTCAGACCAATTTTGGATTTGAAGATCCTAAACAAATTTCTCAGGGTACCATCGTTCAAGATGGAAACCATTCTAACGATTCTACCCACTATCCAGGAAAGTCAATTTATGACTACCGTTGATCTAAAGGATGCGTACCTACATATTCCTATCCACAAAGAACATCATCAGTTCCTAAGGTTCGCTTTTCTGGACAAGCATTACCAGTTTGTGGCCCTCCCATTCGGGTTAGCCACTGCTCCAAGGATTTTCACAAAGGTACTAGGGTCCCTTCTAGCGGTTCTAAGACCGAGGGGCATTGCAGTAGTACCTTACTTGGACGACATTCTAATACAAGCGTCGTCCCTGTCAAAAGCAAAGGCTCATACAGACATCGTTCTGGCCTTTCTCAGATCACACGGATGGAAGGTGAACATAGAAAAAAGTTCTCTGTCTCCGTCGACAAGAGTTCCCTTCTTGGGAACAATAATAGATTCCTTAGAAATGAGGATTTTTCTGACAGAGGTCAGAAAGTCAAAACTTCCTCGTCCTTCCATAGCGCAGTGCATGGAAGTAGTAGGGTTGATGGTTGCAGCAATGGACATAGTTCCTTTTGCACAAATTCATCTAAGACCATTACAACTGTGCATGCTCAAACAGTGGAATGGGGACTATACAGACTTGTCTCCAATGATTCAAGTAGATCAGAAGACCAGAGATTCACTCCGTTGGTGGCTGACCCTGGACCATCTGTCCCAGGGAATGAGCTTCCGCAGACCAGAGAGGGTCATTGTCACGACCGACGCCAGTCTAGTGGGCTGGGGCGCGGTCTGGGAATCCCTGAAAGCTCAGGGTCTATAGTCTCGGGAAGAGTCTCTTCTCCCAATAAACATTCTGGAACTGAGATCGATATTCAATGCTCTCAGGGCTTGGCCTCAACTAGCAAAGGCCAGATTCATAAGGTTCCAATCAGACAACATGACGACCGTTGCGTATATCAATCATCAGGGGGGAACAAGGAGTTCCCTGGCGATGAAAGAAGTGACCAAAATAATTCAATGGGCGGAGGATCACTCCTGCCACCTGTCTGCGATACACATCCCAGGTGTGGAAAACTGGGAGGCGGATTTTCTGAGTCGTCAGACATTCCATCCGGGGGAGTGGGAACTCCATCCGGAGATCTTTGCCCAAATAACTCAATTATGGGGCATTCCAGACATGGATCTGATGGCGTCTCGTCAGAACTTCAAGGTTCCTTGCTACGGGTCCAGATCCAGGGATCCCAAGGCGACTCTAGTAGATGCACTAGTAGCACCTTGGATCTTCAACCTAGCTTATGTATTTCCACCGTTTCCTCTCATTCCCAGGCTGGTAGCCAGGATCAATCAGGAGAGGGCCTCTGTGATCTTGATAGCTCCTGCGTGGCCACGCAGGACTTGGTATGCAGACCTGGTGAATATGTCATCGGTTCCACCATGGAAGCTACCTTTTGAGACAGGACCTTCTTGTTCAGGGTCCATTCGAACATCCAAATCTGGTCTCCCTCCAGCTGACGGCTTGGAGATTGAACGCTTGATTCTATCGAAGCGTGGGTTTTCAGATTCTGTGATAGATACTCTGGTTCAGGCCAGAAAACCGGTAACTAGAAAGATTTACCATAAAATATGGAAAAGATATATCTGTTGGTGTGAATCCAAAGGATTCCCATGGAATAAGATAAAAATTCCTAAGATTCTCTCCTTTCTACAAGAAGGTTTGGAGAAAGGATTATCTGCAAGTTCTCTAAAGGGACAGATCTCTGCTTTATCTGTCTTACTACACAAAAGACTGGCAGCTGTGCCAGATGTTCAAGCATTTGTTCAGGCTCTGGTTAGGATCAAGCCTGTTTACAGACCTTTGACTCCTCCCTGGAGTCTAAATCTAGTTCTTTCAGTTCTTCAAGGGGTTCCGTTTGAACCTTTACATTCCATAGATATTAAGTTACTATCTTGGAAAGTTTTGTTTTTGGTTGCAATTTCTTCTGCTAGAAGAGTTTAAGAGTTATCTGCTCTGCAGTGTTCTCCGCCCTATCTGGTGTTCCATGCAGATAAGGTGGTTTTGCGTACTAAGCCTGGTTTTCTTCCTAAGGTTGTTTTTAACAAAAATATTAACCAGGAGATAGTTGTACCTTCTTTATGTCCGAATCCAGTTTCAAAGAAGGAACGTTTGTTACACAATTTGGACGTAGTCTGTGCTCTAAAATTCTATTTAGAGGCTACAAAAGATTTCAGACAAACATCTTCCTTGTTTGTTGTTTATTCTGGTAAAAGGAGAGGTCAAAAAGCGACTTCTACCTCTCTTTCCTTTTGGCTTAAAAGCATCATCCGATTGGCTTATGAGACTGCCGGACAGCAGCCTCCTGAAAGAATCACAGCTCACTCCACTAGGGCTGTGGCTTCCACATGGGCCTTCAAGAACGAGGCTTCTGTTGACCAGATATGTAAGGCAGCGACTTGGTCTTCACTGCACACTTTTGCCAAATTTTACAAATTTGATACTTTTGCTTCTTCTGAGGCTATTTTTGGGAGAAAGGTTTTGCAAGCTGTGGTGCCTTCCGTTTAGGTAACCTGATTTGCTCCCTCCCTTCATCCGTGTCCTAAAGCTTTGGTATTGGTTCCCACAAGTAAGGATGACGCCGTGGACCGGACACACCAATGTTGGAGAAAACAGAATTTATGCTTACCTGATAAATTACTTTCTCCAACGGTGTGTCCGGTCCACGGCCCGCCCTGGTTTTTTAATCAGGTCTGATGAATTATTTTCTCTAACTACAGTCACCACGGTACCATATGGTTTCTCCTATATATATTTCCTCCTGTCCGTCGGTCGAATGACTGGGGTGGGCGGAGCCTAGGAGGGACTATATGGCCAGCTTTGCTGGGACTCTTTGCCATTTCCTGTTGGGGAAGAGATATCCCACAAGTAAGGATGACGCCATGGACCGGACACACCGTTGGAGAAAGTAATTTATCAGGTAAGCATAAATTCTGTTTTTTTGGGTTTCATGTCCCTTTAATCTTGTTCTTAGGGTTCTGCAGCAGGCTCTGCTCTCAAGATGACAAAAAGAGAGGCGTTCTTACACTGTGTTCGGGACCTCTCCGACCTGGGAGTGATAGTTCCTGTTCCGATGCAGGAACGGGGTCTGGGGGTTCTATTCCAATCTGTTTGTGGTTCCTTAAAAGGAGGGAACCTTCAGAACAATTTTAGATCTCAAGAGTCTAAACAAATTCCTCAGAGTGCTGTCCTTCAAGATGGAAACTATTTGTTCCATTCTTCCTTTGGTCCAAGAGGGTCAATTTATGACAACGGTACATTTAAAGGGACAGTCTAGTTCAAAATCAACTTTCATGATTCAGATAGGGCATGTAATTTTAAACAATTTTCCAATTTACTTTTATCACCAATTTTGCTTTGTTCTTTTGGCATTCTTAGTTGAAAGCTTAAACTTGGAGGTTCATATGCTAATTTCTTAGACCTTGAAGGCCACCTCTTTTTTCAGAATGCATTTTAACAGTTTTTCACCACTGGAGGGTGTTAGTTTATGTGTTTCATATAGATAACTTCACGTGCATGAGCACAGTGTTATCTGGGAGCCAACACATTTATTAAACACAGTATGAAGACAATTTCAATGTCATTAAAAAATTGTTCAAATATCATCACAAAGTCAATCATACGTTTTGGCCCAAAACAGTTACAATCACCATTCATACAGCCTACAATTTCTATTCACTGATAACTTTAACTATACTATATAAAATTGATAAAATAACAGGTCAATATCAGAACTTAATCAACAATAAAATAGTTCAACCATAAAATGCTCCTTCAACTTTTTTAGGTATACTGAGCTTCTATGAATTTCCTTACTGATCGTATCCTATGTAAACACTATGCAACATATAACCACCAGTGCAATGTTTGCTATAAGAGAATCGTAGTGTTAACTTGCTGTTAGTCAGTTCAAACAGTATCAGCTGTCTCCAATTGTAAATAATGTGCAATGTTCTTAAACAACTTGGTTATCCAATCACCACCTCTTTCCAAATGCGCTTCCAAATTACAAACACTCTTGGTGCTGGGTGTGCTAATACAGTCTCTTTCCAATAGTATCGCTTTTTTTGTCACAGGATTAAGCGTGTTACTCTCCTCTAATTATATCTGACATTATCAGTGCAGGGAACCCTGTGCTCTTAATCACACACGTTCTCACCTGCTCCTTATCGATGTCTTGTCCGGCTGTTCCCCACGGGCAGGTACGCTGTGTTTGGTGCGTCTCAGGATACCGGGTTTCTTTAGTAACGATCTTCACTTTCGCAAGTCTTGGTATGGTTACTATTTACCTCCCAGCCGTCAGGAAAGCCTTAGGTCTCTGCACATAGGTACTAAGTACGCAGAGTCCTTGCGTTTAGAATAAACTCCAAATTCTTAAGTTCCACAGAGAGTATGCTCATCACCTTCAACGTTTCACCCCTAAGGTGTGGGGCTTTCTCAAGATACTGCATACTATGTGAGATATTTCTTAAATCCCCTAAGGTTACCTGTGATTCGTTGTACTTAATTGTATTTCCTATTTCATCCTGGAAGTACTTCTTCAGGTGCGATCCACATGTTCCTGTCAATGCAGGTGAGTGGTAGCCTTTTTTGTCAGTTTACACTACTCTTCTCAATTACTCTGTGTGTAGTTGCAGGAGCTTCCTTTGTATGACAAAAATGCTTAAAAAACAATAAATTCTTAAAAATACATAGATAAATAGAAAAATAAAAAACCTAGTGCCTTCATGCTGAATCTTTTCAAAAACATTCTTGAAAACTTCATATAAAAATCTTATGCATCAAAACAACTTTTTATGGGGATTCGAACCTCTGACCCCCTGGTTTAAGGGCTGGGAGGTGTCCTCTAAGCTAGTGGGGCTGAATAGAATCCTCCTGCTTTTCAACTTACTCAACTCAAACATCCTACATTCAATAACCACCACATACAGAGTTCAAAACGCCAGAAATAAAGACCTAAATGGAAGAAGGGAGGTTTCTGCCTGCATTAATATAAGAACTAACCGTCATTAATAAACTATCAATAAAGTTATTTTTATTTTATAAACAATCAAATTCAGAAATTAATTGAAAAATAATTTTTCAAAAGTTAAAAAATTAATTCCTAGGAGAGGGATCAAACCCAGATCTCCAATGCTGAGGAGCTTATTTAATACCGCTAGGCTATGAAGGCTGTTCAGTTCTTAAAGATAATCCTAATAGCTTAATCTATGACATCCTATTCTATACCTTAATGTTAGTTGGGAGTGTTTTAATTCTATATATACACTGGTCCAAAAAAAAGTCCCTAAGTATCTATAAGTATATGTAATTGTATAAGAGGCCTCCAGATCTTAGACAGAAGCTCACAGTTTCGGATAATTAAATCACCTATACTCTATCTCCCTTTAAGTTAAGAAGGGGCTGATATCCAGCTCTGAATTTAGACCTTTGGGGTGTAGGGTGTTGAAATTATAGATAATTTCTGCCTCCTTCCTTAGGAGCAGATTTTTCAAATCCCCCCCCTCCTCCAATTACCTCTGACTTTACACAGCCCCCAAAATGTAAGGTCCTTTGTGTTACTTCCATGAGTGTCCCTGAAGTGCTGATACAAATGTGTTTCTTGATGGCCTTTTTCAATTTGCCAAAGATGCTCACGTATTCTATCCCCGAGCATTCTAGATGTCTCTCCTATATAAATTAGACCACATGAGCACTGTAACATGTATACAACTCCCCTACTATTACAACGTATGGTGTCTCTTATTGTGTAGTTAATATTTTTTGCAGGTGTATTAATGTTTTTCTTTTTAATACTATATTTACATGATTTGCACGAGATGCAGGGTTAAAACCTCTCACCTCTTTTCCCCACAAATCCCTGTCTTTAGTCTTCTGGAGTGCTCTCCCTCTTTTAAATTCACTCGGTACCAGCATTGATTTCAAATTTTTTACCTTTTTAAATACCATTCTGGGATAAGGTGGTAATTTATCCCCTACTATAGGGTCATTTTTAATGATATGCCAGTGCTTCCTTAGTATTTTTCTTATCTTATTATGGTCGTAATAATAATAATTAGAGGAGAGTAACACGCTTAATCCTGTGACAAAAAAAAGCGATACTATTGGAAAGAGACTGTATTAGCACACCCAGCACCAAGAGTGTTTGTAATTTGGAAGCGCATTTGGAAAGAGGTGGTGATTGGATAACCAAGTTGTTTAAGAACATTGCACATTATTTACAATTGGAGACAGCTGATACTGTTTGAACTGACTAACAGCAAGTTAACACTACGATTCTCTTATAGCAAACATTGCACTGGTGGTTATATGTTGCATAGTGTTTACATAGGATACGATCAGTAAGGAAATTCATAGAAGCTCAGTATACCTAAAAAAAAGTTGAAGGAGCATTTTATGGTTGAACTATTTTATTGTTGATTAAGCTCTGATATTGACGGGAACAAGGAAAACAGCAGAGTCAGGAACAAGCCAGGGATCAGGAACCAGGAGGGACGTCAGGCAGCCAGGTAATACACAGGAGCTCTCACAAACAGGTCTGAGACAACGCCAAGGGCAAAGCATACTGAACAGAGGCCCTTTAAATAATAAGTGATGACATCACAATTCTGAGACTGCATCCTGTCTCACACGGATGATGTATACCAGTCTGGCCATAAAAGGAAGTGCAGGAAATTAGCAGCATCACTCAGTATGCACCAGAGTCAGCAACATAGGTGATTAAAATGGCTGCCAGCAGCACATGGCAAACAAAACAGGGAAAAACCCTGACACATTGAAAGGGTCCCTATCCCCCCAAGGGGAGGAAATAGGGAGAAACACCAGGCCAAACAAGAGATCTACTGGATCTTCACTTTGAAAACCAGATATCCCTCTGGCTTGAATTCTAGCTATGATCTTATCAACTACTGGCAATAACATAATAAACTTGTCTTGTGTTTAGGTCGACCGAATCTATTTCCCTTAGAGGTTAAATCTGTTTCAACCAGCTTCTTTGTATTCATTATACAAATTCACATTTTAGTGAGATACATCTTTAACACTAGTGGCTAGATTAACCCTTGCCCCCTCCTAACAGCTGTCATGCTGAGACTTCTTTATACCAAGCATGATTGATTTTTTTGTATATAGGTCCACGTAAAGCGATTATAGGTGTATTGACTTACAATGTGTATATAATGAAAGAGTTTATTCAGTCCCTTCTCTTCGTTTGTTGTTTATTATCTATAGATAGATAACACTGTCAGTAACATATAGGTCAGGTCACTTATAGTCGCGTACATATATAAGGTACACCATAGGTTTATATAAACAAGAAACACAGTATTCATCCTATGGGATAGCAAACAGCTAAGGTTATGCAATAGAGCACTTATTAAGGTTATAGGATTTCCATAGCCACTGCCTCTAACTATGCATTAACTGTTTTTTGACAGATTTATCCAAATGGTAATAGAAAAACTCTTTTAACTGTGAAATCATTAGCACACGGAGGTCTGTGCTATACAAATATTGTGAACCTTTGTTTACCATGTAATATATTTGAATGTGGTTTTTGGTTTGTTTGTTCTTACATTTTGATAACCATATTCTAATATCTATCCCACTGTTGTATTGATCTGTAAATGCCGAGCCTGCCTTTTTCAAAGTAATTTCCTATTTGCTCTTTGTCTGACAAACTGCCTGCCACGTACTACTTCTTAACTAGCTGTGCTTGATGTACCTCAGTGCCTTGTACTGCCAGTGTACTCCATGTAGAACCATACTAACCTTACCCTGTGTGTAATTTTACTTAGCTAGCACGGCGACATCCTGTATTCCCAAACCCATGACTCCAGTGATATGTATCATGACATTACTCAGCCATGAGCTCCCAGAGTACTCAGTTCCACATGCTCAAACCATCTGTAATCGTGAACTTATATTGTTGTAGTAGTTATTGCTGGCCATTAGGCACTAACAGCACTTTGTATATATTCATATGGCTGAATATCTTCTCAGTTGTGAATTTAACTGTAAGCTTCTAGAAACGCGGACTCCATATAAACTGTGTTGGGTCCTCTTCAGGCTGAAATGCTTTTCTAACCTTACTATTTGTATTGTATATGTGCAGCTATAGAAATAAACACTCACATACTTCTATATTTATTCTCTAAGATGGATTTCGGAAGGTGGTCCATATTGAGCAGGGTGGACTTGTGAAGCCAGAGAAGGACGACACAGAGTTCCAGCACCCATATTTTATCCGCGGTCAAGAAAGTCTTCTTGAAAACATAAAACGCAAGGTCAACAATGTGAGTGACAAGCCGGAGGCCTCCTACAAGCATGGTAACAGTGTACAGGTGGAGTTTGTCACTGCTCCCCAGGTCAGGGGAATAAGGGTCTAGGGGTCACCTGACTATGTGTCTCAGCAATGTGAGTGACAAGCAGGAGGCCTCCTACAAGCATGGTAACTGTGTACAGGTGGAGTTTGTCACCAGGTCAGGGGAATAAGGGTCTAGGGGTCACCTGACTATGTGTCTCAGCAATGTGAGTGACAAGCAGGAGGCCTCCTACAAGCATGGTAACAGTGTACAGCTGGAGTTTGTCACTAGGTCAGGGGAATAAGGGTCTAGGGGTCACCTTACTATGTGTCTCAGCAATGTGAGTGACAAGCAGGAGGCCTCCTACAAGCATGGTAACTGTGTACAGGTGGAGTTTGTCACCAGGTCAGGGGAATAAGGGTCTAGGGGTCACCTTACTATGTGTCTCAGCAATGTGAGTGACGAGCAGGAGGCCTCCTACAAGCATGGTAACTGTGTACAGGTGAAGTTTGTCACTGCTCCCCAGGTCAGGGGAATAAGGGTCTAGGGGTCACCTGACTATGTGTTTCAGTAATGTGAGTGACAAGCCGGAGGCCTCCTACAAGCATGGTAACAGTGTACAGCTGGAGTTTGTCACTGCTCCCCAGGTCAGGGGAATAAGGGTCTAGGGGTCACCTGACTATGTGTCTCAGCAATGTGAGTGACAAGCAGGAGGCCTCCTACAAGCATGGTAACTGTGTACAGCTGGAGTTTGTCAATGCTACCCAGGTCAGGGGAATAAGGGTCTAGGGGTCACCTGACTATGTGTCTCAGCAATGTGAGTGACAAGCAGGAGGCCTCCTACAAGCATGGTAACAGTGTACAGGTGGAGTTTGTCACTGCTCCCCAGGTCAGGGGAATAAGGGTCTAGGGGTCACCTTACTATGTGTCTCAGCAATGTGAGTGACGAGCAGGAGGCCTCCTACAAGCATGGTAACAGTGTACAGGTGGAGTTTGTCACTGCTACCCAGGTCAGGGGAATAAGGGTCTAGGGGTCACCTTACTATGTGTCTCAGCAATGTGAGTGACAAGCCGGAGGCCTCCTACAAGCATGGTAACTGTGTACAGGTGGAGTTTGTCACCAGGTGAGGGGAATAAGGGTCACTTGACTATGTGTCTCAGCAATGTGAGTGACAAGCCGGAGGCCTCCTACAAGCATGGTAACTGTGTACAGGTGGAGTTTGTCACTGCTACCCAGATCAGGGGAATAAGGGTCTAGGGGTCACCTGACTATGTGTCTCAGCAATGTGAGTGACAACCCGGAGGCCTCCTACAAGCATGGTAACAGTGTACAGGTGGAGTTTGTCACTGCTACCCAGGTCAGTGGAATAAGGGTCTAGGGGTCACCTGACTATGTGTCTCAGCAATGTGAGTGACAAGCAGGAGGCCTCCTACAAGCATGGTAACAGTGTACAGGTGGAGTTTGTCACCAGGTCAGGGGAATAAGGGTCTAAGGGTCACTTGACTATGTGTCTCAGCAATGTGAGTGATGCCCCGGAGGCCTCCTACAAGCATGGTAACAGTGTACAGGTGGAGTTTGTCACTGCTACCCAGGTCAGCGGAATAAGGGTCTAGGGGTCACCTGACTATGTGTCTCAGCAATGTGAGTGACAACCCGGAGGCCTCCTACAAGCATGGTAACAGTGTACAGGTGGAGTTTGTCACTGCTACCCAGGTCAGCGGAATAAGGGTCTAGGGGTCACCTGACTATGTGTCTCAGCAATGTGAGTGACAAGCCGGAGGCCTCCTACAAGCATGGTAACTGTGTACAGGTGGAGTTTGTCACTGTTCCCCAGGTCAGGGGAATAAGGGTCTAGGGGTCACCTTACTATGTGTCTCAGCAATGTGAGTGACAAGCAGGAGGCCTCCTACAAGCATGGTAACAGTGTACAGCTGGAGTTTGTCACCAGGTCAGGGGAATAAGGGTCTAGGGGTCATCTGACTATGTGTCTCAGCAATGTGAGTGACAAGCAGGAGGCCTCCTACAAGCATGGTAACTGTGTACAGGTGGAGTTTGTCACTGCTACCCAGGTCAGGGGAATAAGGGTCTAGGGGTCACCTGACTATGTGTCTCAGCAATGTGAGTGACGAGCAGGAGGCCTCCTACAAGCATGGAAACTGTGTACAGGTGGAGTTTGTCACCAGGTCAGGGGAATAAGGGTCACTTGACTATGTGTCTCAGCAATGTGAGTGACAAGCCGGAGGCCTCCTACAAGCATGGTAACTGTGTACAGGTGGAGTTTGTCACTGCTACCCAGGTCAGGGGAATAAGGGTCTAGGGGTCACCTGACTATGTGTCTCAGCAATGTGAGTGACAAGCCGGAGGCCTCCTACAAGCATGGTAACAGTGTAGAGGTGGAGTTTGTCACTGCTACCCAGGTCAGGGGAATAAGGGTCTAAGGGTCACTTGACTATGTGTCTCAGCAATGTGAGTGACAAGCAGGAGGCCTCCTACAAGCATGGTAACAGTGTACAGCTGGAGTTTGTCACCAGGTCAGGGGAATAAGGGTCTAAGGGTCACTTGACTATGTGTCTCAGCAATGTGAGTGACAAGCCGGAGGCCTCCTACAAGCATGGTAACAGTGTACAGCTGGAGTTTGTCACCAGGTCAGGGGAATAAGGGTCTAGGGGTCACCTTACTATGTGTCTCAGCAATGTGAGTGACAAGCAGGAGGCCTCCTACAAGCATGGTAACTGTGTACAGGTGGAGTTTGTCACTGCTCCCCAGGTCAGGGGAATAAGGGTCTAGGGGTCACTTGACTATGTGTCTCAGCAATGTGAGTGACAAGCAGGAGGCCTCCTACAAGCATGGTAACTGTGTACAGGTGGAGTTTGTCACTGCTCCCCAGGTCAGGGGAATAAGGGTCTAGGGGTCACCTTACTATGTGTCTCAGCAATGTGAGTTACAAGCCGGAGGCCTCCTACAAGCATGGTAACAGTGTACAGCTGGAGTTTGTCACCAGGTCAGGGGAATAAGGGTCACTTGACTATGTGTCTCAGCAATGTGAGTGACAAGCCGGAGGCCTCCTACAAGCATGGTAACAGTGTACAGGTGGAGTTTGTCACTGCTCCCCAGGTCAGGGGAATAAGGGTCTAGGGGTCGCCTGACTGTGTCTCAGCAATGTGAGTTACAAGCCGGAGGCCTCCTACAAGCATGGTAACAGTGTACAGGTGGAGTTTGTCACTGCTCCCCAGGTCAGGGGAATAAGGGTCTAGGGGTCGCCTGACTGTGTCTCAGCAATGTGAGTTACAAGCCGGAGGCCTCCTACAAGCATGGTAACAGTGTACAGCTGGAGTTTGTCACCAGGTCAGGGGAATAAGGGTCTAGGTGTCACCTGACTATGTGTCTCAGCAATGTGAGTGACAAGCCGGAGGCCTCCTACAAGCATGGTAACAGTGTACAGGTGGAGTTTGTCACTGCTCCCCAGGTCAGGGGAATAAGGGTCTAGGGGTCACCTTACTATGTGTCTCAGCAATGTGAGTGACAAGCCGGAGGCCTCCTACAAGCATGGTAACAGTGTACAGCTGGAGTTTGTCACCAGGTCAGGGGAATAAGGGTCTAGGGGTCACCTGACTATGTGTCTCAGCAATGTGAGTGACAAGCCGGAGGCCTCCTACAAGCATGGTAACAGTGTACAGCTGGAGTTTGTCACCAGGTCAGGGGAATAAGGGTCTAGGCGTCACCTGACTATGTGTCTCAGCAATGTGAGTGACAAGCAGGAGGCCTCCTACAAGCATGGTAACTGTGTACAGGTGGAGTTTGTCACCAGGTCAGGGGAATAAGGGTCTAGGGGTCACCTGACTATGTGTCTCAGCAATGTGAGTGACAAGCCGGAGGCCTCCTACAAGCATGGTAACTGTGTACAGGTGGAGTTTGTCACTGCTACCCAGGTCAGGGGAATAAGGGTCTAGGGGTCACCTTACTATGTGTCTCAGCAATGTGAGTGACAAGCAGGAGGCCTCCTACAAGCATGGTAACTGTGTACAGGTGGAGTTTGTCACCAGGTCAGGGGAATAAGGGTCTAGGGGTCACCTGACTATGTGTCTCAGCAATGTGAGTGACAAGCCGGAGGCCTCCTACAAGCATGGTAACAGTGTACAGCTGGAGTTTGTCACTGCTCCCCAGGTCAGGGGAATAAGGGTCTAGGGGTCACCTGACTCTGTGTCTCAGCAATGTGAGTGACAAGCCGGAGGCCTCCTACAAGCATGGTAACAGTGTACAGCTGGAGTTTGTCACCAGGTCAGGGGAATAAGGGTCTAGGGGTCACCTTACTATGTGTCTCAGCAATGTGAGTGACAAGCAGGAGGCCTCCTACAAGCATGGTAACAGTGTACAGCTGGAGTTTGTCACCAGGTCAGGGGAATAAGGGTCTAGGGATCACCTGACTATGTGTCTCAGCAATGTGAGTGACAAGCCGGAAGCCTCCTACAAGCATGGTAACAGTGTACAGGTGGAGTTTGTCACTGCTCCCCAGTTCAGGGGAATAAGGGTCTAGGGGTCACCTGACTATGTGTCTCAGCAATGTGAGTGACAAGCCGGAGGCCTCCTACAAGCATGGTAACAGTGTACAGCTGGAGTTTGTCACTGCTACCCAGGTCAGGGGAATAAGGGTCTAGGGGTCACCTGACTATGTGTCTCAGCAATGTGAGTGACAAGCAGGAGGCCTCCTACAAGCATGGTAACAGTGTACAGCTGGAGTTTGTCACCAGGTCAGGGGAATAAGGGTCTAGGGGTCACCTGACTATGTGTCTCAGCAATGTGAGTGACAAGCCGGAGGCCTCCTACAAGCATGGTAACAGTGTACAGGTGGAGTTTGTCACCAGGTCAGGGGAATAAGGGTCTAGGGGTCACCTGACTATGTGTCTCAGCAATGTGAGTGACAAGCCGGAGGCCTCCTACAAGCATGGTAACAGTGTACAGGTGGAGTTTGTCACTGCTCCCCAGGTCAGGGGAATAAGGGTCTAGGGGTCACCTGACTATGTGTCTCAGCAATGTGAGTGACAAGCCGGAGGCCTCCTACAAGCATGGTAACAGTGTACAGGTGGAGTTTGTCACCAGGTCAGGGGAATAAGGGTCTAGGGGTCACCTGACTATGTGTCTCAGCAATGTGAGTGACAAGCCGGAGGCCTCCTACAAGCATGGTAACAGTGTACAGGTGGAGTTTGTCACTGCTCCCCAGGTCAGGGGAATAAGGGTCTAGGGGTCACCTGACTATGTGTCTCAGCAATGTGAGTGACAAGCAGGAGGCCTCTTACAAGCATGGTAACTGTGTACAGCTGGAGTTTGTCACTGCTACCCAGGTCAGGGGAATAAGGGTCTAGGGGTCACCTGACTATGTGTCTCAGCAATGTGAGTGACAAGCAGGAGGCCTCCTACAAGCATGGTAACAGTGTACAGGTGGAGTTTGTCACTGCTCCCCAGGTCAGGGGAATAAGGGTCTAGGGGTCACCTTACTATGTGTCTCAGCAATGTGAGTGACAAGCAGGAGGCCTCCTACAAGCATGGTAACTGTGTACAGGTGGAGTTTGTCACCAGGTCAGGGGAATAAGGGTCTAGGGGTCACCTTACTATGTGTCTCAGCAATGTGAGTGACAAGCCGGAGGCCTCCTACAAGCATGGTAACAGTGTACAGGTGGAGTTTGTCACCAGGTCAGGGGAATAAGGGTCTAGGGGTCACCTGACTATGTGTCTCAGCAATGTGAGTGACAAGCCGGAGGCCTCCTACAAGCATGGTAACAGTGTACAGGTGGAGTTTGTCACTGCTCCCCAGGTCAGGGGAATAAGGGTCTAGGGGTCACCTGACTATGTGTCTCAGCAATGTGAGTGACAAGCCGGAGGCCTCCTACAAGCATGGTAACAGTGTACAGGTGGAGTTTGTCACCAGGTCAGGGGAATAAGGGTCTAGGGGTCACCTGACTATGTGTCTCAGCAATGTGAGTGACAAGCCGGAGGCCTCCTACAAGCATGGTAACAGTGTACAGGTGGAGTTTGTCACTGCTCCCCAGGTCAGGGGAATAAGGGTCTAGGGGTCACCTGACTATGTGTCTCAGCAATGTGAGTGACAAGCAGGAGGCCTCTTACAAGCATGGTAACTGTGTACAGCTGGAGTTTGTCACTGCTACCCAGGTCAGGGGAATAAGGGTCTAGGGGTCACCTGACTATGTGTCTCAGCAATGTGAGTGACAAGCAGGAGGCCTCCTACAAGCATGGTAACTGTGTACAGGTGGAGTTTGTCACTGCTACCCAGGTCAGGGGAATAAGGGTCTAGTGGTCACCTTACTATGTGTCTCAGCAATGTGAGTGACAAGCAGGAGGCCTCCTACAAGCATGGTAACAGTGTACAGGTGGAGTTTGTCACTGCTCCCCAGGTCAGGGGAATAAGGGTCTAGGGGTCACCTGACTATGTGTCTCAGCAATGTGAGTGACAAGCCGGAGGCCTCCTACAGGCATGGTAACTGTGTACAGGTGGAGTTTGTCACTGCTACCCAGGTCAGGGGAATAAGGGTCTAGGGGTCACCTTACTATGTGTCTCAGCAATGTGAGTGACAAGCAGGAGGCCTCCTACAAGCATGGTAACTGTGTACAGGTGGAGTTTGTCACCAGGTCAGGGGAATAAGGGTCTAGGGGTCACCTGACTATGTGTCTCAGCAATGTGAGTGACAAGCAGGAGGCCTCCTACAAGCATGGTAACAGTGTACAGCTGGAGTTTGTCACCAGGTCAGGGGAATAAGGGTCACTTGACTATGTGTCTCAGCAATGTGAGTGACAAGCCGGAGGCCTCCTACAAGCATGGTAACAGTGTACAGCTGGAGTTTGTCACCAGGTCAGGGGAATAAGGGTCTAGGGGTCACCTTACTATGTGTCTCAGCAATGTGAGTGACGAGCAGGAGGCCTCCTACAAGCATGGTAACTGTGTACAGGTGGAGTTTGTCACCAGGTCAGGGGAATAAGGGTCTAGGGGTCACCTTACTATGTGTCTCAGCAATGTGAGTGACGAGCAGGAGGCCTCCTACAAGCATGGTAACTGTGTACAGGTGGAGTTTGTCACTGCTCCCCAGGTCAGGGGAATAAGGGTCTAGGGGTCACTTGACTATGTGTCTCAGCAATGTGAGTGACAAGCCGGAGGCCTCCTACAAGCATGGTAACTGTGTACAGGTGGAGTTTGTCACTGCTCCCCAGGTCAGGGGAATAAGGGTCTAGGGGTCACCTGACTATGTGTCTCAGCAATGTGAGTGACGAGCCGGAGGCCTCCTACAAGCATGGTAACAGTGTACAGCTGGAGTTTGCCACTGCTCCCCAGGTCAGGGGAATAAGGGTCTAGGGGTCACCTGACTATGTGTCTCAGCAATGTGAGTGACAAGCAGGAGGCCTCCTACAAGCATGGTAACAGTGTACAGGTGGAGTTTGTCACTGCTCCCCAGGTCAGGGGAATAAGGGTCTAGGGGTCACCTGACTGTGTCTCAGCAATGTGAGTTACAAGCCGGAGGCCTCCTACAAGCATGGTAACAGTGTACAGCTGGAGTTTGTCACCAGGTCAGGGGAATAAGGGTCTAGGGGTCACCTGACTATGTGTCTCAGCAATGTGAGTGACAAGCCGGAGGCCTCCTACAAGCATGGTAACAGTGTACAGGTGGAGTTTTTCACTGCTCCCCAGGTCAGGGGAATAAGGGTCTAGGGGTCACCTGACTATGTGTCTCAGCAATGTGAGTGACAAGCCGGAGGCCTCCTACAAGCATGGTAACAGTGTACAGCTGGAGTTTGTCACTGCTCCCCAGGTCAGGGGAATAAGGGTCTAGGGGTCACCTGACTATGTGTCTCAGCAATGTGAGTGACAAGCCGGAGGCCTCCTACAAGCATGGTAACAGTGTACAGCTGAAGTTTGTCACCAGGTCAGGGGAATAAGGGTCTAGGGGTCACCTGACTATGTGTCTCAGCAATGTGAGTGACAAGCCGGAGGCCTCCTACAAGCATGGTAACAGTGTACAGGTGGAGTTTGTCACTGCTCCGCAGGTCAGGGGAATAAGGGTCTAGGGGTCACTTGACTATGTGTCTCAGCAATGTGAGTGACAAGCCGGAGGCCTCCTACAAGCATGGTAACTGTGTACAGGTGGAGTTTGTCACTGCTCCCCAGGTCAGGGGAATAAGGGTCTAGGGGTCACCTGACTATGTGTCTCAGCAATGTGAGTGACAAGCCGGAGGCCTCCTACAAGCATGGTAACAGTGTACAGGTGGAGTTTGTCACCAGGTCAGGGGAATAAGGGTCTAAGGGTCACTTGACTATGTGTCTCAGCAATGTGAGTGACAAGCCGGAGGCCTCCTACAAGCATGGTAACTGTGTACAGGTGGAGTTTGTCACTGCTCCCCAGGTCAGGGGAATAAGGGTCTAGGGGTCACCTGACTGTGTCTCAGCAATGTGAGTTACAAGCCGGAGGCCTCCTACAAGCATGGTAACAGTGTACAGCTGGAGTTTGTCACCAGGTCAGGGGAATAAGGGTCTAGGGGTCACCTGACTATGTGTCTCAGCAATGTGAGTGACAAGCCGGAGGCCTCCTACAAGCATGGTAACAGTGTACAGGTGGAGTTTGTCACTGCTCCCCAGGTCAGGGGAATAAGGGTCTAGGGGTCACCTGACTATGTGTCTCAGCAATGTGAGTGACAAGCCGGAGGCCTCCTACAAGCATGGTAACAGTGTACAGCTGGAGTTTGTCACTGCTCCCCAGGTCAGGGGAATAAGGGTCTAGGGGTCACCTGACTATGTGTCTCAGCAATGTGAGTGACAAGCCGGAGGCCTCCTACAAGCATGGTAACAGTGTACAGCTGGAGTTTGTCACCAGGTCAGGGGAATAAGGGTCTAGGGGTCACCTG
Organism: Bombina bombina; assembly: GCF_027579735.1. Taxonomy (NCBI): domain Eukaryota; kingdom Metazoa; phylum Chordata; class Amphibia; order Anura; family Bombinatoridae; genus Bombina; species Bombina bombina. Next base: position 1,158,975,718 of record NC_069503.1, read on the forward strand.
ACTATGTGTCTCAGCAATGTGAGTGACAAGCAGGAGGCCTCCTACAAGCATGGTAACAGTGTACAGGTGGAGTTTGTCACCAGGTCAGGGGAATAAGGGTCTAGGCGTCACCTGACTATGTGTCTCAGCAATGTGAGTGACAAGCAGGAGGCCTCCTACAAGCATGGTAACTGTGTACAGGTGGAGTTTGTCACTGCTCCCCAGGTCAGGGGAATAAGGGTCTAGGGGTCACCTGGCTATGTGTCTCAGCAATGTGAGTGACAAGCCGGAGGCCTCCTACAAGCATGGTAACAGTGTACAGCTGGAGTTTGTCACTGCTACCCAGGTCAGGGGAATAAGGGTCTAGGGGTCACCTGACTATGTGTCTCAGCAATGTGAGTGACAAGCCGGAGGCCTCCTACAAGCATGGTAACAGTGTACAGGTGGAGTTTGTCACCAGGTCAGGGGAATAAGGGTCTAGGGGTCACCTGACTATGTGTCTCAGCAATGTGAGTGACAAGCCGGAGGCCTCCTACAAGCATGGTAACAGTGTACAGCTGGAGTTTGTCACCAGGTCAGGGGAATAAGGGTCTAGGGGTCACCTGACTATGTGTCTCAGCAATGTGAGTGACAAGCAGGAGGCCTCTTACAAGCATGGTAACTGTGTACAGCTGGAGTTTGTCACTGCTACCCAGGTCAGGGGAATAAGGGTCTAGGGGTCACCTGACTATGTGTCTCAGCAATGTGAGTGACAAGCAGGAGGCCTCCTACAAGCATGGTAACTGTGTACAGGTGGAGTTTGTCACTGCTACCCAGGTCAGGGGAATAAGGGTCTAGGGGTCACCTTACTATGTGTCTCAGCAATGTGAGTGACAAGCAGGAGGCCTCCTACAAGCATGGTAACAGTGTACAGGTGGAGTTTGTCACTGCTCCACAGGTCAGGGGAATAAGGGTCTAGGGGTCACCTGACTATGTGTCTCAGCAATGTGAGTGACAAGCCGGAGGCCTCCTACAAGCATGGTAACTGTGTACAGGTGGAGTTTGTCACTGCTACCCATGTCAGGGGAATAAGGGTCTAGGGGTCACCTTACTATGTGTCTCAGCAATGTGAGTGACAAGCAGGAGGCCTCCTACAAGCATGGTAACTGTGTACAGGTGGAGTTTGTCACCAGGTCAGGGGAATAAGGGTCTAGGGGTCACCTGACTATGTGTCTCAGCAATGTGAGTGACAAGCAGGAGGCCTCCTACAAGCATGGTAACAGTGTACAGGTGGAGTTTGTCACTGCTCCCCAGGTCAGGGGAATAAGGGTCTAGGGGTCACCTGACTATGTGTCTCAGCAATGTGAGTGACAAGCAGGAGGCCTCCTACAAGCATGGTAACAGTGTACAGGTGGAGTTTGTCACTGCTCCCCAGGTCAGGGGAATAAGGGTCTAAGGGTCACCTGACTATGTGTCTCAGCAATGTGAGTGACGAGCAGGAGGCCTCCTACAAGCATGGTAACGGTGTACAGCTGGAGTTTGTCACTGCTCCCCAGGTCAGGGGAATAAGGGTCTAGGGGTCACCTTACTATGTGTCTCAGCAATGTGAGTGACAAGCAGGAGGCCTCCTACAAGCATGGTAACTGTGTACAGGTGGAGTTTGTCACTGCTCCCCAGGTCAGGGGAATAAGGGTCTAGGGGTCACCTGACTATGTGTCTCAGCAATGTGAGTGACAAGCAGGAGGCCTCCTACAAGCATGGTAACAGTGTACAGGTGGAGTTTGTCACTGCTCCCCAGGTCAGGGGAATAAGGGTCTAGGGGTCACCTGACTATGTGTCTCAGCATTGTGAGTGACAAGCAGGAGGCCTCCTACAAGCATGGTAACAGTGTACAGGTGGAGTTTGTTACCAGGTCAGGGGAATAAGGGTCTAGGGGTCACTTGACTATGTGTCTCAGCAATGTGAGTGACAAGCAGGAGGCCTCCTACAAGCATGGTAACAGTGTACAGCTGGAGTTTGTCACTGCTCCCCAGGTCAGGGGAATAAGGGTCTAGGGGTCACCTGACTATGTGTCTCAGCAATGTGAGTGACAAGCAGGAGGCCTCCTACAAGCATGGTAACAGTGTACAGCTGGAGTTTGTCACTGCTCCCCAGGTCAGGGGAATAAGGGTCTAGGGGTCACCTGACTATGTGTCTCAGCAATGTGAAGGGTTTATAGTACAATGTAGTAACTCCCTTTGTTTTTGTTGTTTGACCTAAAGATAAGAAACAAACAAAATCTCATGTCTACAAGATTAGAGTATAAACAGCAAGGTTCTAATGGAATTGAAGGGGGAGTGGAAAATCAGGTTTTCCAAAAAAAATATCCTTTGAGAAAGTGCAAAATACAACAACAGCACAAACGGACAATATCATTAACTTTTTATATTTTTTATAAAAGTGCTTAGTTAAAGGGACAGTCTATACCATAATTTGTATTGTTTAAAAAGATAGATCATCCCTTTATTACCAATTCCCCAGTTTTGCATAACCATCACTGTTATATTAATATACTGTTTACCTCTGTGATTACCTTGTATCTAAGCCTCTGCAGACTGCTCCTTATCTGTTATATTAATATACTTTTCTTTCATGTAATTAGCAAGAGTCCATGAGCTAGTGACGTAAGGGATATACATTCCTACCAGGAGGGGCAAAGTTTACCAAACCTCAAAATGCCTATAAATACACCCCTCACCACACCCACAAATCAGTTTTACAAACTTTGCCTCCTATGGAGGTGGTGAAGTAAGTTTGTGCTAGATTCTACGTTGATATGCGCTCCGCAGCAGGTTGGAGCCCGGTTTTCCTCTCAGCGTGCAGTGAATGTCAGAGGGATGTGAGGAGAGTATTGCCTATTTGAATTCAATGATCTCCTTCTACGGGGTCTATTTCATAGGTTCTCTGTTATCGGTCGTAGAGATTCATCTCTTACCTCCCTTTTCAGATCGACGATATACTCTTATATATACCATTACCTCTACTGATTCTCGTTTCAGTACTGGTTTGGCTTTCTACTACATGTAGATGAGTGTCCTGGGGTAAGTAAGTCTTATTTTCTGTGACACTCTAAGCTATGGTTGGGCACTTTTATATAAAGTTCTAAATATATGTATTCAAACATTTATTTGCCTTGACTCAGGATGTTCAACGTTCCTTATTTCAGACAGTCAGTTTCATATTTGGGATAATGCATATGAATAAATCAATTTTTTTCTTACCTTAAAATTTGAATTTTTTTTCTGTGGGCTGTTAGGCTCGCGGGGGCTGAAAATGCTTCATTTTATTGAGTCATTCTTGGCGCAGACTTTTTTGCCGCAAATTTTTTTTCTCTTGTTAAGTGTATTCAGTCCACGGGTCATCCATTACTTATGGGATATATTCCCTTCCCAACAGGAAGTTGCAAGAGGATCACCCAAGCAGAGCTGCTATATAGCTCCTCCCCTCACATGTCATATCCAGTCATTCTCTTGCAACTCAACTAGATAGGACGTTGTGAGAGGTCTGTGGTGTTTTTTATACTTAGTTTATTTCTTCAATCAAAAGTTTGTTATTTTAAATGGCACCGGAGTGTGCTGTTTGTTCTCAGGCAGTATTAGGAAGAAGAATCTGCCTGTGTTTTCTATGATCTTAGCAGAAGTAACTAAGATCCACTGGCTGTTCTCGCACATTCTGAGGAGTGGGGTAACTTTCAGAAAGGGAATAGCGTGTGGGGAATCCTGCAAACAAGGTATGTGCAGTAAATTATCTTTCTAAGGAATGGAATTGACTAAGAAAATACTGCTGATACCGATGTAATGTAAGTACAGCCTTAAATGCAGTAGCGACTGGTATCAGGCTGATGAATGTATGTACAATAAGTAAGGAATGGAATTTGACTAAGAAAATACTGTTAATACTGAAGTAATGTATGAGCCTTAACTGCAGTAGAAGCGACTGGTAGCAGGCTTATTAATAACACTACCTAACTTTTAAAGTGCATGTTTAAAACGTTTACTGGCATGTTATTCGTTTTTTGTGAGGTACTTTGGTGATAATTCTTTTGGGGCATGATTTTCCACATGGCTGTCGTTTATTTCTACATAGAAACGGTTAACTGAGGTTTCCCACTGTTGTAATATGAGTGGGAGGGGCCTATTTTAGCGCTTTTTTGCGCAGTAAAAATTCAGTTTCAGTCTTCCTGCTTCTTCCTCCTTGATCCAGGACGTCTCTAGAGAGCTCAGGGGTCTTCAAAATTCATTTTGGGGGAGGTAATCAGTCACAGCAGACCTGTGACAGTGTGTTTGACTGTGATAAAAACGTTAATTGTTAAATTGATTATCCGTTTTTGGGTATTAAGGGGTTAATCATCCATTTGCTAGTGGGTGCAATGCTTTGCTAACTTTTACATTACTGTGAAAATTTGGTTGCTATAACTGATTTGGTTCATTGTTATTTCAACTGTGACGATTTTTTGTGCTTCTTAAAGGCGCAGTAGCGTTTTTTATATTGCTTGTAAATTTATTTGAAAGAATTTTCCAAGCTTGCTAGTCTCATTGCGAGTCTGTTTAAACATGTCTGACACAGATGAATCTGTTTGTTCACTATGTTTGAAGTCCAATGTGGAGCCCCACAGAAATATGTGTACTAAATGTATTGATGTCACTTTGAATAAAAGTCAATTTATATCTGTAAAGAAATTATCACCAGACAACGAGGGGGAAGTTATGCCGACTAACTCTCCTCACGTGTCAGTACCTTCGCCTCCCGCTCAGGAGGCGCGTGATATTGTGGCGCCAAGTACATCAGAGAGGCCCATACAAATCACTTTGCAAGACATGGCTGCTGTTATGACAGAGGTATTATCTAAATTGCCTGAATTAAGAGGCAAGCGCGATAGCTCTGGGTTAAGGACAGAGCGCGCTGATGATGTGAGAGCCATGTCTGATACTGCGTCACAATTTGCAGAACATGAGGACGGAGAGCTTCATTCTGTGGGTGATGGATCTGATCCAGGGAGACCGGATTCAGAGATTTCTAATTTTAAATTTAAGCTTGAGAACCTCCGTGTATTGCTAGGGGAGGTATTAGCGGCTCTGAATGATTGTAACACAGTTGCAATTCCAGAGAAAATATGTAGGTTGGATAGATACTTTGCGGTACCGGTGTGTACTGACGTTTTTCCTATACCTAAAAGGCTTACAGAAATTATTAGCAAGGAGTGGGATAGACCCGGTTTGCCCTTTTCCCCTCCTCCGATATTTAGAAAAATGTTCCCAATAGACGCCACCACACGAGACTTATGGCAGACGGTCCCTAAGGTGGAGGGAGCAGTTTCTACTTTAGCTAAACGTACCACTATCCCGGTGGAGGATAGTTGTGCTTTTTCAGATCCAATGGATAAAAAATTAGAAGGTTACCTTAAGAAAATGTTTGTTCAACAAGGTTTTATCTTACAGCCCCTTGCATGCATTGCGCCCGTCACTGCTGCTGCGGCATTCTGGTTTGAGTCTCTGGAAGATGCCATTCGCACAGCTCCATTAGATGAGATTATGGCCAAGCTTAAAGCACTTAAGCTAGCTAATGCATTTGTTTCTGATGCCGTTGTACATTTAACCAAACTAACGGCTAAGAACTCCGGATTCGCCATCCAGGCGCGCAGAGCGCTATGGCTTAAATCCTGGTCAGCTGACGTGACTTCTAAATCTAAATTGCTTAATATTCCTTTCAAAGGGCAGACCTTATTCGGGCCCGGCTTGAAAGAAATTATTGCTGACATTACTGGAGGTAAGGGTCATACTCTTCCTCAGGACAGGGCCAAATCAAAGGCCAAACAGTCTAATTTTCGTGCCTTTCGTAACTTCAAGGCAGGAGCAGCATCAACTTCCTCCGCTCCAAAACAGGAAGGACCTGTTGCTCGTTACAGACAGGGCTGGAAAGCTAACCAGCCCTGGAACAAGGGCAAGCAGGCCAGAAAGCCTACTTCTGCCCCTAAGACAGCATGAAGAGAGGGCCCCCTATCCGGAAACTGATCTAGTGGGGGGCAGGCTATCTCTCTTCGCCCAGGCTTGGGCAAGAGATGTCCAGGATCCCTGGGCGTTGGAGATCATATCTCAGGGATATCTTCTGGACTTTAAAGCTTCTCCTCCACAAGGGAGATTTCATCTTTCAAGGTTATCAGCAAACCAAATAAAGAAAGAGGCATTTCTACGCTGTGTGGAAGACCTCTTAGTAATGGGGGTGATCCACCCAGTTCCGCAGACGGAACAAGGGCAAGGGTTTTACTCAAATCTGTTTGTGGTTCCCAAGAAAGAGGGAACCTTCAGACCAATCTTGGACCTAAAAATCTTAAACAAATTCCTAAGAGTTCCATCATTCAAAATGGAAACTATTCGAACCATCCTACCCATGATCCAAGGGGGTCAATACATGACCACAGTAGACTTAAAGGATGCCTACCTTCATATACCGATTCACAAAGATCATTATCGGTACCTAAGATTTGCCTTTCTAGACAGGCATTACCAGTTTGTAGCTCTTCCCTTCGGGTTGGCTACGGCCCCGAGAATCTTTACAAAGGTTCTGGGCTCACTTCTGGCGGTTCTAAGACCGCGAGGCATAGCGGTGGCTCCGTATCTAGACGACATCCTGATACAGGCGTCAAGCTTTCAAATGGCCAAGTCTCATACAGAGATAGTTCTGGCATTTCTGAGGTCGCATGGGTGGAAAGTGAACGTGGAAAAGAGTTCTCTATCACCACTCACAAGAGTCTCCTTTCTAGGGACTCTCATAGATTCTGTAGAGATGAAAATTTACCTGACGGAGTCCAGGTTATCAAAACTTCTAAATGCTTGCTGTGTCCTTCATTCCATTCCACGCCCGTCAGTGGCTCAGTGCATTGAAGTAATCGGCTTAATGGTAGCGGCAATGGACATAGTGCCATTTGCGCGCCTGCATCTCAGACCGCTGCAATTATGCATGCTAAGTCAGTGGAATGGGGATTACTCAGCTTTGTCCCCTCTGCTAAATCTGGACCAAGAGACCAGAGATTCTCTTCTCTGGTGGCTTTCTCGGGTCCATCTGTCCAAGGGTATGACCTTTCGCAGGCCAGATTGGACGATTGTAACAACAGATGCCAGCCTTCTAGGTTGGGGCGCAGTCTGGAACTCCCTGAAGGCTCAGGGATTATGGACTCAGGAGGAGAAACTCCTCCCAATAAATATTCTGGAGTTGAGAGCAATATTCAATGCTCTTCTAGCTTGGCCTCAGTTAGCAACACTGAGGTTCATCAGATTTCAGTCGGACAACATCACGACTGTGGCTTACATCAATCATCAAGGGGGAACCAGGAGTTCCCTAGCGATGTTGGAAGTCTCAAAGATAATTCGCTGGGCAGAGTCTCACTCTTGCCACCTGTCAGCGATCTACATCCCAGGCGTGGAGAACTGGGAGGCGGATTTTCTAAGTCTCCAGACTTTTCATCCGGGGGAGTGGGAACTTCATCCGGAGGTCTTCGCTCAACTGATTCATCGTTGGGGCAAACCAGATCTGGATCTCATGGCGTCTCGCCAGAACGCCAAGCTTCCTTGTTACGGATCCAGGTCCAGGGACCCGGGAGCGGCGCTGATAGATGCTCTGACAGCCCCTTGGGTCTTCAACATGGCTTATGTGTTTCCACCATTTCCGATGCTACCTCAACTGATTGCCAAGATCAAACAGGAGAGAGCATCAGTGATTCTGATAGCGCCTGCGTGGCCATGCAGGACCTGGTATGCAGGTCCTGCATGGCCACGCAGGACCTTCTAATACAAGGTCCTTTCAAACATCCAAATCTAATTTCTCTGAGGCTGACTGCATGGAGATTGAACGCTTGATTCTATCAAAGCGTGGCTTCTCGGAGTCAGTTATTGATACCTTAATACAGGCACGGAAGCCTGTTACCAGAAAAATTTACCATAAGATATGGCGTAAATATTTATATTGGTGCGAATCCAAGGGTTACTCATGGAGTAGGTTTAGGATTCCTAGGATATTGTCCTTTCTACAAGAGGGTTTAGAAAAGGGCTTATCTGCTAGTTCGTTAAAGGGACAGATTTCTGCTCTGTCTATTCTCTTACACAAACGTCTGGCAGAAGTTCCAGACGTCCAGGCTTTTTGTCAGGCTTTGGCTAGGATTAAGCCTGTGTTTAAGACTGTTGCTCCTCCGTGGAGCTTAAACTTGGTTCTTAAAGTTCTTCAAGGGGTTCCGTTTGAACCCCTTCATTCCATTGATATTAAGCTTTGATCTTGGAAAGTTCTGTTTTTGATGGCTATTTCCTCGGCTCGAAGAGTCTCTGAGTTATCGGCCTTACATTGTGATTCTCCTTATCTGATTTTTCCATTCAGACAAGGTAGTTCTGCGTACTAAACCTGGGTTTTTACCTAAGGTGGTTTCTAACAGGAATATCAATCTAGAGATTGTTGTTCCATCATTATGTCCTAATCCTTCTTCAAAGAAGGAACGACTTTTGCATAATCTGGACGTAGTCCGTGCCCAGAAGTTCTATTTACAGGCAACTAAAGATTTTCGTCAAACTTCTTCCCTGTTTGTCATGTACTCTGGTCAGAGGAGAGGTCAAAAAGCTTCGGCAACCTCTCTCTCCTTTTGGCTTCGTAGCATAATACGTTTAGCCTATGAGACTGCTGGACAGCAGCCCCCTGAAAGAATTACAGCTCATTCCACTAGAGCTGTGGCTTCCACCTGGGCCTTTAAGAATGAGGCCTCTGTTGAACAGATTTGCAAGGCTGCAACTTGGTCTTCACTTCACACTTTTTCAAAATTTTACAAATTTGACACTTTTGCTTCTTCGGAGGCTGTTTTTGGGAGAAAGGTTCTACAGGCAGTGGTTCCTTCCGTTTAAGTTCCTGCCTTGTCCCTCCCATCATCCGTGTACTTTGGCTTTGGTATTGGTATCCCATAAGTAATGGATGACCCGTGGACTGAATACACTTAACAAGAGAAAACATAATTTATGCTTACCTGATAAATTTATTTCTCTTGTAGTGTATTCAGTCCACGGCCCGCCCTGTCTTTTAAGGCAGATCTAAATTTTAATTAAAACTCCAGTCACCTCCTTTCTTGTCTTGTTTCGGTCGAATGACTGGATATGACATGTGAGGGGAGGAGCTATATAGCAGCTCTGCTTGGGTGATCCTCTTGCAACTTCCTGTTGGGAACGGAATATATCCCATAAGTAATGGATGACCCGTGGACTGAATACACTACAAGAGAAATAAATTTATCAGGTAAGCATAAATTATGTTTTTTCTGTTTCCGGCGTCATACGTGTCGCCGGAAGTTGCGTCATTTTTTACGTTTTTTTGCGCCAAAAGTGTCGGCGTTCCGGATGTGGCGTCATTTTTGGCATTTAGGCACCAAATAATGTGGGCGTCTTTTTTGGCGCTAAAAAATATGGGCGTCACTTTTGTCTCCACATTATTTAAGTCTCATTATTTATTGCTTCTGGTTGCTAGAAGCTTGTTCACTGGCATTTTTTCCCATTCCTGAAATTGTCATTTAAGGAATTTGATCAATTTTGCTTTATATGTTGTTTTTTCAATTACATATTGCAAGATGTCCCAGATTGACACTGAGTCAGAAGATACTTCTGGAAAAACGCTGCCTGGTGCTGGATCTACCAAAGTTAAGTGTATCTGTTGTAAACTTATGGTATCTGTTCCTCCAGCTGTTGTTTGTAATGAATGTCATGACAAACTTGTTAATGCAGATAATATTTCCTTTAGTAATGTTACATTACCTGTTGCGGTTCCGTCAACATCTAATACTCAGAGTGTTCCTGTTAATATAAGAGATTTTGTTTCTAAATCCATTAAGAAAGGCTATGTCTGTTATTCCCCCTTCTAGTAAACGTAAAAGGTCTTTTAAAACTTCTAATTTTTCAGATGAATTTTTTAATGAACATCATCATTCTGATTCTGATAGTGGTTCCTCTGGTTCAGAGGATTCTGTTTCAGAGGTTGATGCTGATAAATCTTCATATTTATTCAAAATGGAATTTATTCGTTCTTTACTTAAAGAGGTCTTAATTGCTTTAGAAATAGAGGATTCTGGTCCTCTTGATACTAAATCTAAACGTTTAAATAAGGTTTTTAAATCTCCTGTAGTTATTCCAGAAGTTTTTCCTGTCCCTGATGCTATTTCTGAAGTAATTTCCAGGGAATGGAATAATTTGGGTAATTCATTTACTCCTTCTAAACGTTTTAAGCAATTATATCCTGTGCCATCTGACAGATTAGAATTTTGGGACAAAATCCCTAAGGTTGATGGGGCTGTCTCTACTCTTGCTAAACGTACTACTATTCCTACGGCATATAGTACTTCCTTTAAGGATCCTTTAGATAGGAAGATTGAATCCTTTCTAAGAAAAGCTTACTTATGTTCGGGTAATCTTCTTAGACCTGCTATATCTTTAGCGGATGTTGCTGCAGCTTCAACTTTTTGGTTAGAAGCTTTAGCGCAACAAGTAACAGATCATAATTCTCATAGCATTGTTAATCTTCTTCAACATGCTAATAACTTTATTTGTGATGCCATCTTTGATATTATTAGAGTTGATGTCAGGTATATGTCTCTAGCTATTTTAGCTAGAAGAGCTTTATGGCTTAAAACTTGGAATGCTGATATGTCTTCTAAGTCAACTTTGCTTTCCCTTTCTTTCCAGGGTAATAAATTATTTGGTTCTCAGTTGGATTCTATTATCTCAACTGTTACTGGAGGGAAAGGAACTTTTTTACCACAGGATAAAAAATCTAAAGGTAAATTTAGGTCTAATAATCGTTTTCGTTCCTTTCGTCACAATAAGGAACAAAAGCCTGATCCTTCACCCACAGGAGCGGTGTCAGTTTGGAAACCATCTCCAGTCTGGAATAAATCCAAGCCTTTTAGAAAACCAAAGCCAGCTCCCAAGTCCACATGAAGGTGCGACCCTCATTCCAGCCCAGCTGGTAGGGGGCAGATTACGATTTTTCAAAGAAATTTGGATCAATTCAATTCACAATCTTTGGATTCAAAACATTGTTTCAGAAGGGTACAGAATTGGCTTCAAAATAAGGCCTCCTGCAAAGAGATTTTTTCTTTCCCGTGTCCCAGTAAATCCAGCGAAGGCTCAAGCATTTCTGAAATGTGTTTCAGATCTAGAGTTGGCTGGAGTAATTATGCCAGTTCCAGTTCTGGAACAGGGGCTGGGGTTTTATTCAAATCTCTTCATTGTACCAAAGAAGGAGAATTCATTCAGACCAGTTCTGGATCTAAAAATATTGAATAGTTATGTAAGGATACCAACATTCAAAATGGTAACTATAAGGACTATCCTGCCTTTTGTTCAGCAAGGGCATTATATGTCCACAATAGATTTACAGGATGCATATCTGCATATTCCGATTCATCCAGATCACTATCAATTTCTGAGATTCTCTTTCCTAGACAAGCATTACCAGTTTGTGGCTCTGCCGTTTGGCCTAGCTACAGCTCCAATAATTTTTACAAAGGTCCTCGGTGCCCTTCTGTCTATAATCAGAGAACAGGGTATTGTGGTATTTCCTTATTTGGACGATATCTTGGTACTTGCTCAGTCTTCACATTTAGCAGAATCTCATACGAATCGACTTGTGTTGTTTCTTCAAGATCATGGTTGGAGGATCAATTTACCGAAAAGTTCATTGATTCCTCAGACAAGGGTAACCTTTTTAGGTTTCCAGATAGATTCAGCGTCCATGACTCTGTCTCTGACAGACAAGAGACGTCTAAAATTAATCTCAGCTTGTCGAAACCTTCAATCACAATCATTCCCTTCGGTAGCCTTATGCATGGAAATTCTAGGTCTTATGACTACTGCATCGGACGCGATCCCCTTTGCTTGTTTTCACATGCGACCTCTTCAGCTCTGTATGCTGAACCAGTGGTGCAGGGATTACACAAAGATATCTCAATTAATATCTTTAAAACCGATTGTACGACACTCTCTGACGTGGTGGACAGATCACCATCGTTTAGTTCAGGGGGCTTCTTTTGTTCTTCCGACCTGGACTGTAATTTCAACAGATGCAAGTCTGACAGGTTGGGGAGCTGTTTGGGGGTCTCTGACAGCACAAGGGGTTTGGGAATCTCAGGAGGTGAGATTACCAATCAATATTTTGGAACTCCGTGCAATTTTCAGAGCTCTTCAGTCATGGCCTCTTCTAAAGAGAGAATCGTTCATTTGTTTTCAGACAGACAATGTCACAACTGTGGCATACATCAATCATCAAGGAGGGACTCACAGTCCTCTGGCTATGAAAGAAGTATCTCGAATACTAGTATGGGCGGAATCCAGCTCCTGTCTAGTTTCTGCGGTTCATATCCCAGGTATAGACAATTGGGAAGCGGATTATCTCAGTCGCCAAACGTTACATCCGGGCGAATGGTCTCTTCACCCAGAGGTATTTCTTCAGATTGTTCAAATGTGGGGACTTCCAGAAATAGATCTGATGGCCTCTCATCTAAACAAGAAACTTCCCAGGTATCTGTCCAGATCCAGGGATCCTCAAGCGGAAGCAGTGGATGCATTGTCACTGCCTTGGAAATATCATCCTGCCTATATCTTTCCGCCTCTAGTTCTTCTTCCAAGAGTAATCTCCAAGATTCTGAAGGAATGCTCGTTTGTTCTGCTGGTGGCTCCAGCATGGCCTCACAGGTTTTGGTATGCGGATCTTGTCCGGATGGCCTCTTGCCAACCGTGGACTCTTCCGTTAAGACCAGACCTTCTGTCGCAAGGTCCTTTTTTCCATCAGGATCTCAAATCCTTAAATTTAAAGGTATGGAGATTGAACGTTTGATTCTTAGTCAAAGAGGTTTCTCTGACTCTGTGATTAATACTATGTTACAGGCTTGTAAATCCGTATCTAGGAAGATATATTATAGAGTCTGGAAGACTTACATTTCTTGGTGTCTTTCTCATCATTTTTCCTGGCATTCTTTTAAAATTCCGAGAATTTTACAGTTTCTTCAGGATGGTTTGGATAAAGGTTTGTCTGCAAGTTCCTTGAAAGGACAAATCTCTGCTCTTTCTGTTCTTTTTCACAGAAAGATTGCTAATCTTCCTGATATTCATTGTTTTGTACAAGCTTTGGTTCGTATAAAACCTGTCATTAAGTCAATTTCTCCTCCTTGGAGTTTGAATTTTGTTCTGGAGGCTCTTCAAGCTCCTCCGTTTGAACCTATGCATTCATTGGACATTAAATTACTTTCTTGGAAAGTTTTGTTTCTTTTGGCCATCTCTTCTGCTATAAGGATAAGGCGGTGTTGCGAACTTCTTTTAAATTTTTACCTAAGGTTGTGAATTCTAACAACATTTGTAGAGAAATTGTGGTTCCTTCATTATGTCCTAATCCTAAGAATTCTAAGGAGAGATCATTGCATTCTTTGGATGTAGTTAGAGCTTTGAAATATTATGTTGAAGCTACTAAGACTTTCCGAAAGACTTCTAGTCTATTTGTTAACTTTTCCGGTTCTAGGAAAGGTCAGAAGGCCTCTGCCATTTCTTTGGCATCTTGGTTGAAATCTTTAATTCATCATGCTTATGTCGAGTCGGGTAAAACTCCGCCTCAAAGGATTACTGCTCATTCTACTAGGTCAGTTTCTACTTCCTGGGCGTTTAGGAATGAAGCTTCGGTTGATCAGATTTGCAAAGCAGCAACTTGGTCTTCTTTGCATACTTTTACTAAATTCTACCATTTTGATGTGTTTTCTTCTTCTGAAGCAGTTTTTGGTAGAAAAGTACTTCAGGCAGCTGTTTCAGTTTGATTCTTCTGCTTATAATTTCAGTTTTTTTCATTATAAGATTTAAACTTTATTTTGGGTGTGGCTTATTTTCAGCGGAATTGGCTGTCTTTATTTTATCCCTCCCTCTCTAGTGACTCTTGCGTGGAAGATCCACATCTTGGGTAGTCATTATCCCATACGTCACTAGCTCATGGACTCCTGCTAATTACATGAAAGAAAACATAATTTATGTAAGAACTTACCTGATAAATTCATTTCTTTCATATTAGCAAGAGTCCATGAGGCCCACCCTTTTTGTGGTGGTTATGATTTTTTTGTATAAAGCACAATTATTCCAATTCCTTATTTTTAATGCTTTCACACTTTTTTCTTATCACCCCACTTCTTGGCTATTCGTTAAACTGATTTGTGGGTGTGGTGAGGGGTGTATTTATAGGCATTTTGAGGTTTGGGAAACTTTGCCCCTCCTGGTAGGAATGTATATCCCATACGTCACTAGCTCATGGACTCTTGCTAATATGAAAGAAATGAATTTATCAGGTAAGTTCTTACATAAATTATGTTTTTACCTCTGTGATTACCTTGTATCTAAGCCTCTGCAGACTGCCCCTTATCTCGGTTATATTAATATACTTTTTACCTCTGTGATTACCTTGTATCTAAGCCTCTGCAGACTGCCCCTTATCTCAGTTATATTAATATACTTTTTACCTCTGTGATTACCTTGTATCTAAGCCTCTGCAGACTGCTCCTTATCTGTTATATTAATATACTTTTTACCTCTGTGATTACCCTGTATCTAAGCCTCTGCAGACTCCTCCTTATCTCAGTTATATTAATTTACTTTTTATCTCTGTGATTACCCTGTATCTAAGCCTCTGCAGACTGCCCCTTATCTCAGTTATATTAATATATTTTTACCTCTGTGATTACCTTGTATCTAAGCCTCTGCAGACTGCTCCTTATCTCAGTTATATTAATATACTTTTTAACTCTGTGATTACCTTGTATCTAAGCCTCTGCAGACTGCTCCTTATCTCAGTTATATTAATATACTGTTTACCTCTGTGATTACCTTGTATCTAAGCCTCTGCAGACTGCTCCTTTTCTCAGTTATATTAATATACTTTTTACCTCTGTGATTACCTTGTATCTAAGCCTCTGCAGACTGCTCCTTACCTCAGTTATATTAATATACTTTTTACCTCTGTGATTACCCTGTATCTAAGCCTCTGCAGACTGCCCCCTTATCTCAGTTATATTAATATACTTTTTACCTCTGTGTTTACCTTGTATCTAAGCCTCTGCAGACTGCTCCTTATCTCAGTTATATTAATATACTGTTTACCTCTGTGATTACCTTGTATCTAAGCCTCTGCAGACTGCTCCTTATCTCAGTTATATTAATATACTTTTTTACCTCTGTGATTACCCTGTAATATGAAAGAAATGAATTTATCAGGTAAGTTCTTACATAAATTATGTTTTTACCTCTGTGATTACCTTGTATCTAAGCCTCTGCAGACTGCCCCTTATCTCGGTTATATTAATATACTTTTTACCTCTGTGATTACCTTGTATCTAAGCCTCTGCAGACTGCCCCTTATCTCAGTTATATTAATATACTTTTTACCTCTGTGATTACCTTGTATCTAAGCCTCTGCAGACTGCTCCTTTTCTCAGTTATATTAATATACTTTTTACCTCTGTGATTACCTTGTATCTAAGCCTCTGCAGACTGCTCCTTACCTCAGTTATATTAATATACTTTTTACCTCTGTGATTACCCTGTATCTAAGCCTCTGCAGACTGCCCCCTTATCTCAGTTATATTAATATACTTTTTACCTCTGTGATTACCTTGTATCTAAGCCTCTGCAGACTGCTCCTTATCTCAGTTATATTAATATACTTTTTACCTCTGTGATTACCTTATATCCAAGCCTCTGCAGACTGCTCCTTATCTCAGTTATATTAATATACTGTTTACCTCTGTGATTACCTTGTATCTAAGCCTCTGCAGACTGCTCCTTATCTCAGTTATATTAATATACTTTTTATCTCTGTGATTACCTTGTATCTAAGCCTCTGCAGACTGCCCCTTATCTCAGTTATATTAATATATTTTTACCTCTGTGATTACCTTGTATCTAAGCCTCTGCAGACTGCTCCTTATCTCAGTTATATTAATATACTTTTTACCTCTGTGATTACCTTGTATCCAAGCCTCTGCAGACTGCTCCTTATCTCAGTTATATTAATATACTGTTTACCTCTGTGATTACCTTGTATCTAAGCCTCTGCAGACTGCTCCTTTTCTCAGTTATATTAATATACTATTTACCTCTGTGATTAACTTATATCCAAGCCTCTGCAGACTGCTCCTTATCTCAGTTATATCAATATACTGTTTACCTCTGTGATTACCTTGTATCTAAGCCTCTGCAGACTGCTCCTTTTCTCAGTTATATTAATATACTTTTTACCTCTGTGATTACCTTGTATCTAAGCCTCTGCAGACTGCTCCTTATCTCAGTTATATTAATATACTTTTTACCTCTGTGATTACCCTGTATCTAAGCCTCTGCAGACTGCCCCCTTATCTCACTTATATTAATATACTTTTTACCTCTGTGATTACCCTGTATCTAAGCCTCTGCAGACTGCTCCTTATCTCAGTTATATTAATATACTTTTTACCTCTGTGATTACCTTGTATCTAAGCCTCTGCAGACTGCTCCTTATCTCAGTTATATTAATTTACTTTTTACCTCTGTGATTACATTGTATCTAAGCCTCTGCAGACTGCTCCTTATCTCAGTTATATTAATACACTTTTTACCTCTGTGATTACCCTGTATCTAACCCTCTGCAGACTGCCTCCTTATCTCAGTTATATTAATATACTTTTTACCTCTGTGATTACCTGGTATCTAAGCCTCTGCAGACTGCCCCTTATCTCAGTTATATTAAAGGGACACTGTACCCAATTTTTTTCTTTTGTAATTCAGCAATTTTAAGCAACTTTCTAATTTACTCCTATTATTAATTTTTCTTTGTTCTCTTGCTATCATTATTTGAAAAAGAAGGCATCTAAGTTTTTTTTTTGTTTCAGACCTCTGGACAGCACTTTTTTATTGGTGGATGAATTTATCCACCAATCAGCAAAAATGGGCCGGCATCTAAACTTACATTCTTGCATTTCAAATAAAGATACCAAGAGAATGAAGAAAATTTGATAATAGGAGTAAATTAGAAAGTTGCTTAAAATTTCATGCTCAATCTGAATCACGAAAGAAAATTTTTGGGTACAGTGTCCCTTTAATATAATTTTTACCTCTGCGATTACCTTGTATCTAAGCCTGTGCAGACTGCCCCTTATCTCAGTTATATTAATATACTTTTACCTCTGTGATTACCTTGTACCTAAGCTTCTGCAGACTGCCCCTTATCTCAGTTCTTTTGACAGACTTGCATTTTAGCCAATCAGTGCCCTCTCTCAATTAACTCCATGGGAGTGAGCACAATTTTATCTGACACACCTGAACTAGTGTTGTCTAGCTGTAAAAATGCAGTGAGATAAGAGGCAGCTCATTGGCTTAGAAATTAGCATATGAGCCTACCTAGGTTTAGCTTTCCACAAAATACCAAGAGAACAAAGCAAATTTGATAATAGTAAAATGGTATGGTGTTTAGAATTACATGCCTTATTGGTGTTTAGAAACATATTAGGTGTTTACAAACTGATTAGGAACATTACTTTGTGTAAAAAAAAAAAAATTGGTAAAGGAAATTTTGAAGTAGATGACATTAGCTCACAGTTTTCTAAGAAGATGAGAGAAATGGTTTAGTGAAGTCTGGGCAAGCTGCGTTAGGAAGCCTCTGCCGTGGGTTCCTCTGGTCTGGTAAACTAATTTTAAGAAACATGCTACTTTCTTTTGCAAGATGTACCGAGTTCACGGATTCATCCTAACTTGTGGGATATTGTCCTTCCTGACAGGACGTAGCAAAGAGATTACCACAGCAGAGCTGTCTATATAACTCCACCCCCAGTCATTCTCTTTGCTGGCTCTAAGCAGGAAGGGTAAAGAGAAGAGGTGTTAAACTGTTAGTTTTTATTTTATCTTCAATCAAGAGTTTGATATTTTTAAATGTGTTGTACTATTTACTCTCAGGCAGTAATAGATTAAGATTTCTGCCTGGAGGATGATGATCTTAGCATTTTTAACTAAGGTCCACTGCTGTTCCCACAGAAGCTGAGGAGTACAGGAAAACTTCAGTGTGAGGAACGGTTCTTGCTATACAGCAATGAGGTATGTTCAGTCATTTTTCTGCAGAGACTGTGTTAGATCAGAAAGGCTGACAGTATCCCCTTTTAGGGGAAGGGTAAGCAGTAATCCTAGTGTTTACGGGGTTTTACTAGCTTGCATAAAGGGCTTATTTGGTTTTGTGGGCACTCAGTTTGTATGAGAGATTGGAGACAAACGTTTGGGTATTCTGGGAGTAACGTTTTTATTGATGGGACATTGCATGAGGGTTCATTTGGCTTTTTGGGGGTTGTTATAATCCACATGGCTTTCAGACAAGGTTTGTTGGATTTGTGTATGCCCCAGCCACATCGAATGTGGTGGGCGGGGCCTATTTTCGCGCCTCTGTTGCGCATTTAGTTATACTGTCAAGCAGCAAGCAACTTCTCCTGAGGTCCTGATATTCTCCTGAGGGCCTAATCGAAGCTTTAACATCATTTTATCGTTCCCTAAGGGCAGGTAGGGCCAGAGCAGAGCTGTGGCAAGGTGCTAATAGGGGTTTAAAACTGTTTTAGACATTTTTCAATCCGGTTTTGTCAATTAGGGGTTAATTGCTTATTTACTTGTGGTGCAATCCTCCTAAAGCTTAGTGGGTACACTGTTAAATTTTCAGAAAATTTGAAGCTATTTTACCCTGTTTTGCAGTTTGTGTATGCCTTTTTTTTTTCTCTTAAAGGCACAGTACCGTTTTTGCAAATTGTGTTTTTTTCATTTAATGAAGTGTTTTCCAAGCTTGCTTGTCTCATTACTAGCCTGTTAAACATGTCTGACATTGAGGAAACTCATTGCTCAATTTGTTTAGAAGCCATTGTGGAACCCCAGGGATTTGTAGTTCAAATGAATGTATATCTATCAGCGCCACAATAATACCATACAAGCTATATCTGATATAGGCGGAGTCTCCCAACCAGACTCCAAAAGTTAAGAGTAAAAAGAAATGCCAAGATACAGCGCTACACTACCCTCAGATGAGGGTTGGGTTGCTAAAGATGGTGTCCACGACTAGGAATGTGTATACATAAAGGTTAATATATAATATTGTGTTACACAAAGAATATATATAAAACCATGTGAAAAAGTACTTAAAAGGTAAAAGATTAAAAACAAAATATATATATATATATAGGATGTGATATTAAAATGTATTAAACAAGCATTTTATTAACATAAACTGACAGTTAAAAATACAGTTAAAAATAGATTCAACAATCTAATGGATTGCCCCATACAATGTCCAAGAAGTTATGTCCTATGTAACATACAAGTGTTTAAAGTCCCCTACCAAAATGTCCAAAGCAAATGTTCAAGGTTAATATCCAAAAAAAATAAAAATAAAAATGATAATATGTCCAAAGTTGGTGTAAAAATCAAAAAGGTGAAAAAATGTAAAAAATATAAAAAATATATTAAATATTTTTTGAAAAGATGAAAAAATGAATAAAAATATATAAAAAATATATGAGTTGTGATCAGCAACCCATATGGAAGGAATATAATATATGTGATAGTGAATAATTCTTGTGAGGTGTACACCTAAAAAGTGTGTATAAAAATGTGTGTATATAAAAGGGTGTGGTAAAAAATGTGTCATAAAAAAGGATTCAAAATCCTGGTGAAATAAATAAAGTCCAAATTGCTCCAAAAAAATGTGTATATAATTCCAAGTATTCCAAATGTGAGTGTAGAAAGTGCTGGGTTGATGTTCCTCTTCTTAAAAGGTTATCAAATGTAATGGGATATCCTCCTGTACCTAAAAAAGTGTACAGAAAATAGACATAGTGCAATAAAATCACTTTAGAATGACAACAACAGTATTCTACTCACCAGATATATTCTGAGCTGCAATACCAGTGTATAGCCAACGCGTTTCGGTCCTCAGAGACCTTTCTCAGTCTTGAGAAAGGTCTCTGAGGACCGAAACGCGTTGGCTATACACTGGTATTGCAGCTCAGAATATATCTGGTGAGTAGAATACTGTTGTTGTCATTCTAAAGTGATTTTATTGCACTATGTCTATTTTCTGTACACTTTTTTAGGTACAGGAGGATATCCCATTACATTTGATAACCTTTTAAGAAGAGGAACATCAACCCAGCACTTTCTACACTCACATTTGGAATACTTGGAATTATATACACATTTTTTTTGGAGCAATTTGGACTTTATTTATTTCACCAGGATTTTGAATCCTTTTTTATGACACATTTTTTACCACACCCTTTTATATACACACATTTTTATACACACTTTTTAGGTGTACACCTCACAAGAATTATTCGCTATCACATATATTATATTCCTTCCATATGGGTTGCTGATCACAACTCATATATTTTTTATATATTTTTATTCATTTTTTCATCTTTTCAAAAAATATTTAATATATTTTTTATATTTTTTAAATTTTTTCACCTTTTTGATTTTTACACCAACTTTGGACATATCATTTTTATTTTTATTTTTTTTGGATATTAACCTTGAACATTTGCTTTGGACATTTTGGTATGGGACTTTAAACACTTGTATGTTACATAGGACATAACTTCTTGGACATTGTATGGGGCAATCCATTAGATTGTTGAATCTATTTTTAACTGTATTTTTAACTGTCAGTTTATGTTAATAAAATGTTTGTTTAATACATTTTAATATCACATCCTATATATATATATTTTGTTTTTAATCTTTTACCTTTTAAGTACTTTTTCACATGGTTTTATATATATTCTTTGTGTAACACAATATTATATATTAACCTTTATGTATACACATTCCTAGTCGTGGACACCATCTTTAGCAACCCAACCCTCATCTGAGGGTAGTGTAGCGCTGTATCTTGGCATTTCTTTTTACCCATTGTGGAACCCCCTCTTAGAATGTGTCCCACTTGTACTGATATGTCTATAAATTGCAAACGGCATATTTTGACTTATAAGAGTTTGGCATTGGATGATTCTCAGACAGAAGTAAATCAGGTTTTGCCATCTAGTTCTCCCCAAGTGTCTCAACCAGTAACGCCCGCACAAGCGACGCCAAGTACTTCTAGTGCGTCTAATTCTTTCACCTTGCAAGATATGGCCTCAGTTATGAATACTACCCTCACAGAGGTTTTATCTAAACTGCCAGGGTTGCAAGGGAAGCGCAGTAGCTCTGGGTTAAGAACACATGCTGAGTCTTCTGACGCTAGTAGCCGTATCCGATATTCCCTCACAATGTTCCTAGATAGGGATGAGGGATTTGCTATCTGAGGGAGAGATGTCTGATTCAGGAAGGATATTCCCTCAGACAGATTCAGATATGACGGCATTTAAATTTAAGCTAGAACACCTCCGTTTATTGCTCAGGGAGGTTTTAGCGACTCTGGATGATTGTGACCCTATTGTAGTTCCAGAGAAATTATGTAAAACGAACAAATATTTAGAGGTTCCTGTTTACACTGATGTTTTTCCAGTCCCTAAGAGGATTTCAGACATTGTTACTAAGGAGTGGGATAGACCAGGTATTGCGTTCGCTCCCCCTCCTGTTTTTAAGAAAATGTTTCTCATATCTGACACCATGAGGGACTCATGGCAGACGGTCCCTAAGGTGGAGGGAGCTATTTCTACTCTGGCTAAGCGCACAACTATACCTATTGAAGACAGTTGTGCTTTCATTGATCCTATGGATAAAAAGTTAGAGGTTCTCCTAAAGAAAATTTTTGTTCATCAAGGTTTTCTTCTTCAACCTATAGCGTGCATTGTTCCTGTAACCACTGCAGCTGCCTTCTGGTTTGAGGCTCTAGAAGAGGCTCTTCAGATGGAGACCCCACTAGATGATATTCTGTACAGAATTAAGGCTCTTAAGCTAGCTAATTCTTTTATTTTCAGACGCTGCTTTTTATCTCGCTAAGTTAGCGGCAAAGAATTCCGGTTTTGCCATTTTAGCACGTAGAGCGTTATGGCTTAAGTCCTGGTCGGCTGATGTGTCATCTAAATCTAAACTTTTGACCATCCCTTTCAAAGGTAAGACCCTTTTCGGGCCTGCACTGAAAGAGATCATTTCGGACATCACTGGGGGGAAGGGTCATGCCCTCCCTCAAGATAAGTCGAATAAGACAAGGACCAAACAAAATAATTTTCGTTCCTTTCAAAACTTCAAGGGTTGTCCCGCTTCTGCTTCCCCTGCTGCAAAGCAAGAGGGGAACTTTGCTCAATCCAAGCCAACCTGGAGACCTAACCAGGCTTGGAACAAGGGTAAACAGGCCAAAAAGCCTGCTGCTGCCATTAAGACAGCATGAAGGGGTAGCCCCCGATCCGGGACCGGATCTAGTAGGGGGCAGAATCTCTCTCTTTGCTCAGGCCTGGGCAAGAGACGTTCAGGACTCCTGGGTCTTGGAAATTGTAATCCAGGGGGGTATCTTCCAGACTTCAAAGATTCTCCTCCAAGGGGGAGATTTCATCTTTCTCAATTGTCTGTAAACCAGACAAAAAGAGAGGCGTTCTTACGCTGTGTAGAAGACTTTTTTACCATGGGAGTGATCTGCCCAGTTCCGAAAGCAGAACAGGGGCAAGGTTTCTACTGCAATCTGTTTGTGGTTCCCAAAAGAGAGGGAACCTTCAGACCAATTCTAGATCTCAAGATCCTAAACCAATTCCTAAGAGTTCCATCCTTCAAGATGGAGACCATTCGGACTATTTTACCAATGATCCAGGAGGGTCAATATATGACTACCGTGGATTTAAAGGATGTGTATCTACACATCCCTATCCACAAAGATCATCACCAGTTCCTCAGGTTTGCCTTTCTGGACAGGCATTACAAGTTTGTGGCTCTTCCCTTCGGGTTGGTCACGGCGCCAAGAATCTTCACAAAAGTGCTAGGGTCCCTGCTGGCGGTCCTAAGGCCGCGGGGCATTGCAGTGGCGCCTTATCTAGACGACATCCTAATTCAAGCGTCGACTTTCCAACTAGCCAAGTCTCACACGGACTTAGTGTTGGCCTTTCTAAGATCTCATGGGTGGAAGGTGAACATGAAAAAGAGTTCTTATTCCTCTCACAAGCGTTCCATTCCTGGGAACTCTGATAGATTCGGTGGACATGAAAATATTTCTGACGGAGGTCAGGAAATCAAAGATTTTAACCAACTGCCGAGCTCTTCATTCCATTCCTCGGCCGTCAGTGGCTCAGTGTATGGAGGTAATCGGACTTATGGTAGCGGCAATGGACATAGTTCCGTTTGCTCGCTTGCATCTCAGACCACTGCAACTATGCATGCTCAAACAGTGGAATGGGTATTATGCAGATTTATCTCCTCAGATAAATCTGGATCAAGAGACCAGAGACTCTCTTCTTTTGTGGTTGTCACAGGATCACCTGTCCAGGGGAATGTGTTTCCGCAGGCCAGCGTGGGTTATTGTGACGACGGATGCCAGCCTACTGGGCTGGGGTGCAGTCTGGAATTCCCTGAAAGCTCAGGGTTTGTGGACTCAGGAGGAGGCCCTCCTACCGATAAATATTCTTAATTCAGAGCGATATTCAGTGCTCTTCAGGCGTGGCCTTAGCTGGCTTCGGCCGTATTCATCAGGTTTCAGTCGGACAACATCACGACTGTAGCTTATATCAATCATCAGGGTTGAACAAGGAGTTCCTTGGCGATGATAGAAGTTTCCAGGATAATCCGATGGGCAGAGACTCACTCTTACCATCTATCAGCGATCTATATCCCAGGGGTAGAGAACTGGGAGGCAGATTTTCTAAGTTGTCAGACTTTTCATCCGGAGGAGTGGGAGCTCCATCCAGAGGTGTTTGCTCAACTGGTTCAGCTATGGGGCACACCAGAATTGGATTTGATGGCGTCTTGTCAGAACGCAAACTTCATTTTTACGGATCCAGGTCCAGGGATCCTCAGGCAGTACTGATAGATGCTCTATCAGTACCCTGGTCGTTCAACCTGGCTTATGTGTTTCCACCATTTCCTCTCCTTCTCCGTTTGATTGCCAGAATCAAACAGGAGAGAGCTTCGGTGATTTTTATAGCACCTGCGTGGCCACTCAGGACTTGGTATGCAGGCCTGGTGGACATGTCATCTCTAGTTCAAACAAATGTATGTCTATCAGCGCCACAATAATACCATACAAGCTATACCTAATAGAGGCGGAGTCTCCCAACCAGACTCCGATGTATGAATAAAAATAGAATGCCGAGGTACAGCGCTACACTACCCCCAAATGAGGGTTGTGTTGCTAAAGATGGTGTCCATGACTATAGAAATATATATTATATAAATAAAAATATATATATATATTATATAAAACGTTAAAACGTTAAAAAAGGTTATGGGTGTGAAATACAATTTTATAAAATTTTATAAAATTAACAATCGTTTTATTAACATAAAATTACAATTAAAATTGGTATCCAAACTAATGGAATGTCCCATACAATGTTCAAAGAGTACTGGCCCATACAATATCCAATTAGTAAAGTCCCATACAAAAATGTCCAAAAAATGTGTCCAAAAAACAATAGGTGTCCCAAAAATATAATAAGTAAAGTGTCCAAAGCTGAGTGTCTAAAAAATTATGTATTAGTGGCAATCCAAATATATATATATATGTATATATATATATATGTGATGTGTTGAAAACTCCAATCCAGGTGAAAATATCCAGGTGAAAAAATAAAAAATTGTGTGGAAAAAATATATATGAAAAAAAGATATATAAATAATAAAAAATAAAAATATAAATATAAAAATATGAG
Source organism: Bombina bombina (assembly GCF_027579735.1). NCBI lineage: Eukaryota > Metazoa > Chordata > Amphibia > Anura > Bombinatoridae > Bombina > Bombina bombina. Next base: position 1,159,000,559 of record NC_069503.1, read on the forward strand.
TTGTGATCAGCAACCCATATAGGAAATATATATATATATATATATATATATATATATATATATATATATATATATATATATATATATATATATATATATATATATAGTTATAGTTAATGCAGTGAAGGTGTACACCTAAAAATGTGTCCTAAAAAAATCCAAAAAAAAAAAAAAAAGGCTTATGAAAGTCCTTGCAAATTTGTGAATCCTTATGAAGAAAAAATGTATGAAAATATGAAAATTATGAAGTGAAATAATCAAATAATTGTCTAATGATGTTCAAATAAACAATATAAGGGTTGTGAATAGCTCCAAATTAATCCAAATGTGAATGTATGAAGTGCTGGGTTGATGTTCCTCTTCTCAAAGGGTTATCAATGTATTGGGATATCCTCCTGTACCTAAAAAAGTGTACAGAAAATGGACATAGTGCAATAAAATCACCATAAAAAAGCAATATAAGTATTCTACTCACCAGATATATTCTGAGCTGCAATACCAGTATATAGCCAACGCGTTTCGGTCCTCAGGGACCTTTCTCAAGACTGGTAGCAGCTGTCTGGCTTCTACACCTTAAATGTTTTCTAATAGCCAATAGGATGGTTTGTAAATTTGCGCCAAATATTTCGCGCTAAAAATTCGTGCTAAAATAATCACATTTCCAAAGTTTGTTAACATGTAAGCCCCCATTTCTAGTGTGTCTTAATTTGTGAATTTGTGTTTTGTTATGTTTCCATAGTACTCCTTGTGTGTCCGCTTACCTGATGTTTATACCGGATATTTATACCAACCGGAAGGGACGTATATTTGCGGACCGGAAGTGACGCGCGTCATGCGTGTGCACTTCCAGATGATCGTCATGTGTCTTTAGCGGTTTTGGGCAAACTATTAACATTTGCTGAATAACTCAAGGGGGTATTAGGTACAATGGTTAGGCAAATGATAATGATGCCTTATTAGTGGGTTCAAATATAAATATGTCAATGTATGGAAATGTAAATCTGTCAATATGTGAAAATGTATATATTGAAGTGAAAGTTTATATGGGAATAAAAATCAAATTGTCTGAAAACACATTATAAATGTTATCTATATAAAAAATACTCTATATAACAATTATTCCATATAAAAAATATTCTATATGAAAAAATATATATCTATATATAAATATAAAAATATAAACAAATGTATTCTATATAAAAGAACCTTATATAGACATTGGTATTGGTAGCTCAGAATATCTGGTTAAATATAAATAAGTACAGATAAATGGGGATACTGTGGTATCGGTTAACATTGTTAGAATATGACATACTATTATACAAAAAATATTATACAAAAAATATATATACCTTAAAATTATGCACAAAAATGTGCAAAGACTTACAATTCTTAATAACAAAGATTTTAAAATGTATTACATTAGAAATCAGATTTATCTATATACAACCTATAAATGTTAATAATATTACAACATGCTAAAACCATAATTCCCCTACTACCTGGCTTATGTGTTTCCACCATTTCCTCTCCTTCCCCGTTTGATTGCCAGAATCAAACAGGAGAGAGCTTCAGTGATTTTGATAGCACCTGCGTGGCCACTCAGGACTTGGTATGCAGGCCTGGTGGACATGTCATCTCTACCAGCATGGACTCTGCCACTGCGATGGGACCTTCTAATTCAAGGTCCATTCAAGCATCTAAATCTACTTTCTCTGCAACTGACTGCTTGGAGATTGAACGCTTGATTTTATCAAAGCGGGGTTTCTCTGAGTCGGTCATAGATACCTTGATTCAGGCTCAAAAGCCTGTCACCAGGAAAATCTATCATACGATGTGGCGTAAATATCTTTCTCTTGTTAAGTGTATCCAGTCCACGGATCATCCATTACTTATGGAATATATTCTCCTTCCCAACAGGAAGCTGCAAGAGTCCACCCACAGCAAAGCTGCTATATAGCTCCTCCCCTAACTGCCATATTCAGTCATTCTCTTGCAAGCCTCAACATAGATAGGAGGTCGTGAGAGTCTGTGGTGCTTTCTACTTAGTTTATTCTTCAATCAAAAGTTTGTTATTTTTAAATGGCACCGGAGTGTGCTGTTTATCTCAGGCAGTATTTGGAAGAAGAATCTGCCTACGTTTTTCTATGATCTTAGCAGACGTAACTAAGATCCATTTGCTGTTCTCACACATTCTGAGGAGTGAGGTTCTTCAGAGGGGGAATGGCGTGCAGGTTTTCCTGCAGATAAGGTATGTGCAGTAAAATATTTTTCTAGGAATGGAATTGACTAAGAAAATACTGCTGATACCGAAGTAATGTAAGTAAAGCCTTAAATGCAGCGATAGCGGCTGGTATCAGGCTTATTAATAGAGATACATACTCTTATAAAAATGTGTTTTAAAACGTTTGCTGGCATGTTTAATCGTTTTTTAACATATGTTTGGTGAAAAAACTTATTGGGGCCTAAGTTTTTTCCACATGGCTGGCTTAAATTTTGCATAGAAACAGTTAACTGAAGCTTCCCACTGTTGGCTGTGGCAGTTTGTTGTGTCTGTTTTTAAAAACGTCTGTCATTTTTTTGATCTGTTTTTTGCATTAAGGGGTTAATCATCCATTTGCAAGTGGGTGCAATGCTCTGTTACCTTATTACATGTACTGTAAAAATTTCGTTTGTTTTACTGCCTTTTTTTTCCACTGTTTTTCAAATTTTGACAAAATTTGTTTCTCTTAAAGGCACAGTAACGTTTTATATATTTGCTTGTTAACTTGATTTAAAGTGTTTTCCAAGCTTACTAGTCTCATTATTAGTCTGTTCTAACATGTCTAACATAGAGGAAGCTCTGTGTTCATTATGTTTTAAAGCCATGGTGGAACCCCAACTTAGAATGTGTACCAGATGTACTGATTTCATGTTAAACAATAAAGATCATTTTTTGTCTTTAAAAACATTATCACCAGAGGATTCTGTCGTGGGGGTAGTTATGCCGACTAACTCTCCCCACGTGTCCCTTTAGGGACTCACGCTCAAATGGCGCCAAGTACATCAAAGGCACCCATAGCGTTTCTTTTACCAGGGGATTCTGTCGAGGGGAAAGTTATGCCGACTAACTCTCCCCACGTGTCAGACCCTTCGACTCCCGCTTCAGGGACTCACGCTCAAATGGCGCCAAGTACATCAAGGGCGCCCATAGCGTTTATTTTACAAGACATGGCAAAGGTGGTGAATAATATTCTGGCAGCAGTATTAGTCAGACTACCTGAAATTAAAGGAAAGCAGTTAGCTCTGGGGGTAGATACAGAGCATACAGACGCTTTAAGAACCATGTATGATACTACCTCACAATATGCTTAGTCTGTGGGTGATTTTTTTTTTGACTCAGGGAAGATGATTTAACCTGATTCTGATATTTCTACATTTAAAATTTATGCTTGAGAACCTCCACTTGTTGCTCAGAGAGGCTTTGGCTGCTCTGAATGAATGTGTACAATCGCAGGGCCAGAGAAATTGTGTAGACTGGATAAATAATATGCAGTGCCGGTGTGTACTGATGTTTTTTCCAATACCTAAAGAGGTTTACTAAAATTTTTTTAATAAGGAATGGGATAGACCAGGTGTGCCGTTCTCTTCCCCTCCTATTTTTTAGAAGAATGTTTTCTAATAGTTACCACCACACGGGACTTCTGGCAGACAGTTCCTAAGGTGGAGAGAAGAGTTTCTACTCTAGCTAAGCGTACCACTACCTCTGATGAGGACAGTTGTGCTTTTTTAGATCCAATGGATAAAAAATGTTTATTCAACAGGGTTTTATCCTGCAGCCCCTTGCATACATTGCTTCTGTCACTGCTGCTGCGGCGTTCTGGGTTGAGTCTCTTGATGAGGCTTTACAGTTAAGCGACTCCATTGGATGAATATATTTGACAAGCTTATGCTAGCCAATTCCTTTGTTTTCTGATGCCTTGTTCATTTGACTAGACTAACGGCTAAGAATTCAGTTTTTTACTATACTGGCGCGCAGAGCGCTATGGCTTATATCATGGTCAGCTGTCGTGACTTTAATAAATAAGCTATTTAACTTCCCTATTCGGGCCTGGTTTGAAGGAGATTATTGCTTATATCACTGGAGGAAAAGGTCATGCCCTTCCTCAGGATAGGTCCAAATCAAGGGCAAAAAAAAAAAAAAAGTCTAATTTTCGTGCCTTTTAAAAATTTCAGGGCAGGTGTGGCATCCTCTTCCTCTAAGGCAAAACAAGAGGGAATTTTTGCTCAGTCCAAGGCGGTCTGGAGACAATCGGACCTGGAACAAAGATAAGCAGGCCAAGGAGCCTGCTGCTGCCTCTAAGGCAGCATGAAGGAACGGACCCCTATCCGGTAACGGATCCTATAGGGGGCAGACTTTCATTCTTCGCCCAGGCGTGGGCAAGAGATGCCCAGGATCCCTAGGCATTGGAATTTATATCCCAGAGATATCTTCTGGATTTCAAAGATTCCCCCCCAAAAAAAGGGGAGATTTCGCCTTTCACAATTATCTGCAAACCAGATAAAGAAGGAGGCATTCTTACATTGTGTACGAGATCCATCCAGTTCCAAGAGAGGAACAGGGACAGAGTTTTTACTCAAATCTGTTTGTGGTTCCCAAGGAGAGGGAACCTTCAGACCTATTTTGGATCTAAAGATCTTAAACAAATTCCTCAGAATTCCGTCATTTAAGATGGAAACTATTCGTACCATCTTAACTATGATCCAGGAGAGTCAAAAGAGGACTACAATGGATTTGAAGGATGCTTATCCTCACATTGTGATGCATAAAGATCACCATCGTTTTTCAGGTTTGCCTTTCTAGACAGGCATTACCAGTTTGTAGCTCTTTCCTTTGGGATATCTACAGCCCCAAGAATCTTTATGGAGGTTCTGGGGTCGCTTTGGCGGTCCTTAGACCGCGGGGCATAGAAGTGGCCCCTTATTTAGACGACATCCTGATACAGGCGTCAAACATCCAAATTGCCCAGTCTCATACGGACGTAGTACTGGCATTTCTGAGATCACATGGGTGGAAAGTGAACAAGGAAAGAGTTCTCTATCCCCAATCTCAAGGGTTTCCCTCCTAGGGACTCTGATAGATTCTGTAGAAATGAAAATTTACCTGACGGAGTCCAGGTTGTCAAAGTTTCTAAATTTCTGCCGTGTTTTTTCATCCCATCCGCGCCCTTCGGTGGCTCAGTACATGAATGAAATCGGCTTAATGGTAGCGGCAAGGGACATAGTACCGTTTGCACGTCTACATTTCAGACCGCTGCAACTATGCATGCTCAGTCAGAGGAACGGGGATTACACAGATTTGTCCCCCTGTTAAACCTGGACCAAGAGACCAGAGATTCTCTTCTCTGGTGACTATGTCGGGTCCATCTGTCCAAGGGTATGACCTTCCGCAGGTCAGATGGGACAATTGTTACAATAGATGCCAGCCTTTTAGGTTGGGATGCAGTCTGGAACTCCCTGAAGGCTCAGGGATAGTGGACTTAGGAGGAGACCCTCCTTCTAATAAATATTCTGGAACTGGGAGTGATATTCCATGCTCTTCAGACTTGGCCTCAGTTAGCAACTCTGAGGTACATCATACTCAGTCGGACAATATACACGACTGTGGCTTACATCAGCCATCAAGGGGGAACAGAAGTTCCCTAGCGATGTTAGAAGTCTTACAATAATTCACTGGACAGAGACTCACTCTTGTCTATCAGCTATCCATATCCCAGGTGTTGAGAACTGGGAGGTGGATTTTCTAAGTCGTCAGACTTTTCTTCCGGGGGAGTGGGATTTCCTCCGGAGGTCAAGACCAAGCAGGAGAGGGCTTTGGTGTTTTTGACAGCGCCTGCGTAGCCACGCAGGACCTGGTATGCAGATCTGGTGGACATGTCATCCTTTCCATCACGGTCTCTGCTTCTGAGACAGGTCCCTCTACCTCAGGGTCCTTTCAACCATCTAAATAGAATCAATCTGAGATGGACTGCCTGGAGACTGAACGCTTGATGTTATCAAAGCATGGCTTCTCCGAGTCAGTCATTGATACCTTAATACAGACATGAAAGCCTGTCTCTAGGAAAATTGAACATAGATATGGTGTAAATATCTGATTGTTATGAATCCAAGGGTTACTCATGGAGTAAAGTCTGGATTCCCAGGATATTATCTTTTCTCCAAGATGTTTTTGAGAAAAGGGTTGTCAGCTAATTCCTTAAAAGGGGACAGATTTTTACTGGTCAGGCTTTGGTTAGATCCAAGCCTGTGTTTAAAACTGTTGCTCCGCCATGGAGCTTAAACCTGATTCTTAAGGTTCTTCAAGAAGGTCCGTTTGAACCTTTTTTGTTCCATAGATATCAATCTTTATCTTGGAAAGTTCCTTTTGGGTAGCTAATTCCTCGACTCGTAGAGTCTCCAAGTTATCTGTGTTACAATGTGATTCTCCTTATCTGGTCCTTCGTACGGATAAGGTAGTCCTGCGTACCAACCTGGGTTTTTTCCTAAGGTGGTATCTAACAAGTACATCACTCAAGAGATAGTTGTTCCATGCTTGTATCCTAATCCTTCCTCAAAGAAGGAACGTCTATTACACAATATTGGACGTGGTTTGTGCTTTAAAGTTTTACTTACAAGCTACTACAGTTTTCATCAAACGTTCACCTTGTTTGTTGTCTATTGTGGACAGAGGAGAGGTCAAAAGACTTCAGCAGCCTCTCTGTCTTTTTGGTTAAAAAGCATAATTCATTTAGCTTATGAGACTGCTGGACAGCAGCCTCCTGAAGGGATTACAGCTCATTCTACTAGAGCTGTGGTTTTCACTTGGGCCTTTTTTAAATGTGGCTTCTGTTGAACAGATTTACAAGACTGAGTCTTGGTCTGCGCTTCATACTTTTCAAATTTAACAAATTTGATACCTTGCTTCTTCGGAGGCTATTTTTGGGAGAAAGGGTTTTTTACAGGCAGTGGTAACTTCCGTTTAAGTACCTGCCTTGTCCCTCCCATCATCCGTGTACTTTAGCTTTGGTATTGGTATTCCATAAGTAATGGATGATCCGTGGACTGGATACACTTAACAAGAGAAAACATAATTTATGCTTACCTGATAAATGTATTTCTCTTGTAGTGTATCCAGTCCACGGCCCGCCCTGTCACTTTAAGGCTGGTAATTTTTTCATTTGAACTACAGTCACCACTGCACCCTATGGTTTTTCCTTTCTCTGCATGTTTTCGGTCGAATGACTGAATATGGCAGTTAGGGGAGGAGCTATATAGCAGCTTTGCTGTGGGTGGACTCTTGCAGCTTCCTGTTGGGAAGGAGAATATATTCCATAAGTAATGGATGATCCGTGGACTGGATACACTACAAGAGAAATAAATTTATCAGGTAAGCATAAATTATGTTTTTCTCTTGTAAGATGTGTCGAGTCCACGGATTCATCCATACTTGTGGGATATTCTCCTTCCCTACAGGAAGTGGCAAAGAGAGCACCCACAGCAGAGCTGTCTATATAGCTCCTCCCTTAGTTCCACCCCCAGTCATTCTCTTTGCCTACTCTAAGTACTAGGAAGGGCAGAGTGAGTGTGGTGACAAACTTTTTAGTTTTTATTCGATACTTTTGCTTCTTCGGAGGCTATTTTTGGGAGAAAGGTTCTTCAAGCAGTGGTGCCTTCCATTTAAGGTCCCTGTCTTGTCCCTCCCTTCATCCGTGTCCTAAAGCTTTGGTATTGGTATCCCACAAGTATGGATGAATCCGTGGACTCGATACATCTTACAAGAGAAAACATGATTTATGCTTACCTGATAAATTTGTTTCTCTTGTGATGTATCGAGTCCACGGCCCGCCCTGTTTATTAAGACAGGCAGTATATTTTTATTTAAAAAACTTCAGTCACCACTGCACCCTATAGTTTTTCTTCCTAGCCTTTGGTAGAATGAATGGGGGTTGGAGCTAAGGGAGGAGCTATATAGGCAGCTCTGCTGTGGGTGCTCTCTTTGCCACTTCCTGTAGGGACGGAGAATATCCCACAAGTATGGATGAATCCGTGGACTCGATACATCGCAAAAGAAACAAATTTATCAGGTAAGCATAAATCATGTTTTTTGGTGCGAATACAAAGGCTACTCATGGAGTAAGATCAGGATTCCTAGGATTTTGTCCTTTCTTCAAGAAGGATTGGAAAAAGGATTGTCAGCTAGTTCCCTAAAGGGACCGATATCTGCTTTGTCTATCCTATTGCACAAGCGTCTGGCTGATGTCTCAGACGTTCAGGCTTTTTGTCAGGCTTTAGTTAGAATCAAGCCTGTGTTTAAACCTGTTGCTCCGCCATGGAGTCTAAATTTAGTTCTTAATGTTCTTCAGGGGGTTCCGTTTGAACTCATGCATTCCATAGCTATTAAGCTTCTATCTTAGAAAGTTCTGTTTCTAGTTGCTATCTCTTCAGCTCGAAGAGTTTCTGAACTATCTGCACTACAATGCTACTCGCCTTATCTTGTTTTCCATGCTGATAAGGTGGTTTTGCGTACCAAACCTGGGTTCCTCCCTAAGGTTGTTTCTAACAGGAATATCATTCAGGAAATTGTTGTTCCTCTGTGTCCTAATCCTTCTTCTAAGAAGGAACGTCTGTTGCACAACTTGGATGTGGTTCGTGCCTTTAAGTTTTATTTTCAGGCAACCAAAGATTTTCGCCAATCATCTTCTTTGTTGTTGTCTATGCTGGAAAGGGTAGAGGTCAAAAGGCTACGGCTACCTCTCTTTCCTTTTGGTTGAAAAGCATCATCCGTTTGGCTTATGAGACTGCTGGACAGCAGCCTCCTGAAAGAATTACAGCTCACTCCACTAGAGCGGTGGCTTCCACATGGGCTTTTAAAAATGATGCTTCTGTTGAACAGATTTGTAAGGCTGCGACTTGGTCTTCGCTTCATACTTTTTCCAAATTTTCCAAATTTGATACTTTTGATAGGTTTTGCAAGCAGTGGTGCCTTCCGTTTAGGTTCCTGTCTTGTCCCTCCCTTCAACTGTGTCCTAAAGCTTTGGTATTGGTATCCCACAAGTAAAGATGAATCCGTGGAATCGGTACATCGCAAAAGAAAACAAAATTTATGCTTGCCTGATAAATTTCTTTCTTTTGCGATGTACCGAGTCCACGGCCCGCCCTCTCTATTCAAGACAGATAGTATTTTTTATGTAAACTCCAGTCACCTCTGCACCTTATAGTTTCTCCTTTTCTTCCTTGGCCTTCGGTCGAATGACTGGGGGGTGGAGTTAAGGGGGGAGCTATATAGACAGCTCTGCTGTGGTAATCTCTTTGCTACTTCCTGTCAGGAAGGACAATATCCCACAAGTTAAGATGAATCCGTGGACTCGGTACATCGCAAAAGAAAGGAATTTATCAGGTAAGCATAAATTTTGTTTTTTATCTAATACTCAGTAGAGGACACATGATTTTTTACAAATCCTGGTCAGCGCTACAGGAAAAGGAGAACCTTGTAATGTGTTGGGCTGACAGAGGAGGTTCAATTGTAGTGCTTAACAGTACATCAAGGACACATTTTGTCATTTATCAGGGACTAGATGTTAATTCGGCCCCTGTTGTTCAGAGGTAATTGCTGTGGTTCAATGGCTTAGAAAAGGGACATGTAGACCTTATCACTCTAATGATTTTGTATGTTGAACATCCATTTTCCAGCACTAGACATGCATAAACCATTGCAGGAGATGGGAGGTAGCAGTTCTGTTGCATATGGGACTGACTCTACTAACTCAGTGGAACAGAGCTCTTGTCTTGGTGACAACTTACAGCGTTTAGTTGTGACTTTACATAGTTCCTTCACGTTAAACATCACATCAGCAGTACATGCACTTGACACTCTTGCTCCGCCCCAACTTCGCAAAGCCTAACGTCGTCAGCTCTGGGCAGTGATCCAGGTTTCCTGGACTACATGTTGGTTCAGGCGCCATGTTTTTTAACAGACAATCTCTCATTCGGAGATCTTGTTGTTTTCTTTCATGTAATTAGCAAGAGTCCATGAGCTAGTGACGTATGGGATATACATTCCTACCAGGAGGGGCAAAGTTTCCCAAACCTCAAAATGCCTATAAATACACCCCTCACCACACCCACAATTCAGTTTTACAAACTTTGCCTCCTATGGAGGTGGTGAAGTAAGTTTGTGCTAGATTCTACGTTGATATGCGCTCCGCAGCAAGTTGGAGCCCGGTTTTCCTCTCAGCGTGCAGTGAATGTCAGAGGGATGTGAGGAGAGTATTGCCTATTTGAATGCAGTGATCTCCTTCTACGGGGTCTATTTCATAGGTTCTCTGTTATCGGTCGTAGAGATTCATCTCTTACCTCCCTTTTCAGATCGACGATATACTCTTATTTATATACCATTACCTCTACTGATTCTCGTTTCAGTACTGGTTTGGCTTTCTACAAACATGTAGATGAGTGTCCTGGGGTAAGTAAATCTTATTTTTTGTGACACTCTAAGCTATGGTTGGGCACTTTGTTTATAAAGTTCTAAATATATGTATTCAAACATTTATTTGCCTTGACTCAGAATGTTCAACATTCCTTATTTTCAGACAGTCAGTTTCATATTTGGGATAATGCATTTGAATTATTCATTTTTTCTTACCTTCAAAAATTTGACTCTTTTTTCCCTGTGGGCTGTTAGGCTCGCGGGGGCTGAAAATGCTTCATTTTATTGCGTCATTCTTGGCGCTGACTTTTTTGGCGCAAAAAATCTTTTCCGTTTCCTGCGTCATACGTGTCGCCGGAAGTTGCGTCATTTTTTGACGTTATTTTGCGCCAAAAATGTCGGCGTTCCGGAAGTGGCGTCATTTTTGGCGCCAAATAATGTGGGCGTCTTATTTGGCGCTAAAAAAATATGGGCGTCGCTTTTGTCTCCACATTATTTAAGTCTAATTTTTCATTGCTTCTGGTTGCTAGAAGCTTGTTTATTGGCATTTTTTCCCATTCCTGAAACTGTCATTTAAGGAATTTGATCAATTTTGCTTTATATATTGTTTTTTCTCTTACATATTGCAAGATGTCTCACGTTGCATCTGAGTCAGAAGATACTTCAGGAAAATCGCTGTCTAGTGCTGGACCTACCAAAGCTAAGTCTATCTGCTGTAAACTTTTGGTAGCTATTCCTCCGGCTGTTGTTTGTATTTATTGTCATGACAAACTTGTTAATGCAGATAATATTTCCTTTAGTAAAGTACCATTGCCTGTTGCAGTTCCTTCAACATCTAAGGTGCAGAATGTTCCTGATAACATAAGAGATTTTGTTTCTGAATCCATCAAGAAGGCTATGTCTGTTATTTCTCCTTCTAGTAAACATAAAAAATCTTTTAAAACTTCTCTCCCTACAGATGATTTTTTAAATGAACATCATCATTCTGATTCTGATGATTCTTCTGGTTCAGAGGATTCTGTCTCAGAGATTGATGCTGATAAATCTTCATATTTATTTAAAATGGAATTTATTCGTTCTTTACTTAAAGAAGTACTAATTGCTTTAGAAATAGAGGATTCTGGTCCTCTTGATACTAATTCTAAACGTTTGGATAAGGTATTTAAATCTCCTGTGGTTATTCCAGAAGTTTTTCCTGTTCCTAATGCTATTTCTGAAGTAATTTCCAAGGAATGGGATAAATTGGGTAATTCATTTACTCCTTCTAAACGTTTTAAGCGATTATATCCTGTGCCGTCTGACAGATTAGAATTTTGGGACAAAATCCCTAGAGTTGATGGGGCTATTTCTACCCTTGCTAAACGTACTACTATTCCTACGTCAGATGGTACTTCATTTAAGGATCCTTTAGATAGGAAAATTGAATCCTTTCTAAGAAAGCTTATCTGTGTTCAGGTAATCTTCTTAGACCTGCTATATCATTGGCTGATGTTGCTGCAGCTTCAACTTTTTGGTTGGAAACTTTAGCGCAACAAGTAACAGATCATGATTCTCATAATATTATTCTTCTTCTTCAGCATGCTAATAATTTTATCTGTGATGCCATTTTTGATATTATTAGAGTTGATGTCAGGTTTATGTCTCTAGCTATTTTAGCTAGAAGAGCTTTATGGCTTAAGACTTGGAATGCTGATATGGCTTCTAAATCAACTCTACTTTCCATTTCTTTCCAGGGTAACAAATTATTTGGTTCTCAGTTGGATTCTATTATCTCAACTGTTACTGGTGGGAAAGGAACTTTTTTACCACAGGATAAAAAATCTAAGGGTAAAAACAGGGCTAATAATCGTTTTCGTTCCTTTCGTTTCAACAAAGAACAAAAGCCTGATCCTTCATCCTCAGGAGCAGTTTCAGTTTGGAAACCATCTCCAGTCTGGAATAAATCCAAGCCTGCTAGAAAGGCAAAGCCTGCTTCTAAGTCCACATGAAGGTGCGGCCCTCATTCCAGCTCAGCTGGTAGGGGGCAGGTTACGTTTTTTTCAAAGAAATTTGGTTCAATTCTGTTCACAATCTTTGGATTCAGAATATTGTTTCAGAAGGGTACAGAATTGGTTTCAAGATGAGACCTCCTGCAAAGAGATTTTTTTCTTTCCCGTGTCCCAGTAAATCCAGTGAAAGCTCAAGCATTTCTGAATTGTGTTTCAGATCTAGAGTTGGCTGGAGTAATTATGCCAGTTCCAGTTCCGGAACAGGGGATGGGGTTTTATTCAAATCTCTTCATTGTACCAAAGAAGGAGAATTCCTTCAGACCAGTTCTGGATCTAAAAATATTGAATCGTTATGTAAGGATACCTACGTTCAAAATGGTAACTGTAAGGACTATCTTGCCTTTTGTTCAGCAAGGGCATTATATGTCCACGATAGATTTACAGGATGCATATCTGCATATTCCGATTCATCCAGATCATTATCAGTTCCTGAGATTCTCTTTTCTGGACAAGCATTACCAGTTTGGGGCTCTGCCGTTTGGCCTAGCTACAGCTCCAAGAATTTTTACAAAGGTTCTCGGTGCCCTTCTGTCTGTAATCAGAGAACAGGGTATTGTGGTATTTCCTTATTTGGACGATATCTTGGTACTTGCTCAGTCTTTACATTTAGCAGAATCTCATACGAATCGACTTGTGTTGTTTCTTCAAGATCATGGTTGGAGGATCAATTTACCAAAAAGTTCATTGATTCCTCAGACAAGGGTGACCTTTCTGGGTTTCCAGATAGATTCAGTGTCCATGACTTTGTCTTTAATAGACAAGAGACGTCTAAAATTGATTTCAGCTTGTCGAAACCTTCAGTCACAATCATTCCCTTCGGTAGCCTTATGCATGGAAATTCTAGGTCTTATGACTGCTGCATCGGACGCGATCCCCTTTGCTCGTTTTCACATGCGACCTCTACAGCTCTGTATGCTGAATCAATGGTGCAAGGATTACACAAAGATATCTCAAATAATATCTTTAAAACCGATTGTACGACACTCTCTAACGTGGTGGACAGATCACCATCGTTTAATTCAGGGGGCTTCTTTTGTGCTTCCGACCTGGACTGTAATTTCAACAGATGCAAGTCTCACGGGTTGGGGAGCTGTGTGGGGATCTCTGATGGCACAAGGAGTTTGGGAATCTCAGGAGGTGAGATTACCGATCAATATTTTGGAACTTCTTGCAATTTTTAGAGCTCTTCAGTCTTGGCCTCTTCTGAAGAGAGAATCGTTCATTTGTTTTCAGACAGACAATGTCACAACCGTGGCATACATCAATCATCAAGGAGGGACTCACAGTCCTCTGGCTATAAAAGAAGTATCTCGAATTCTGGTTTGGGCGGAATCCAGCTCCTGTCTAATCTCTGCGGTTCATATCCCAGGTATAGACAATTGGGAAGCGGATTATCTCAGTCGCCAAACGTTGCATCCGGGCGAATGGTCTCTTCACCCAGAGGTATTTCTTCAGATTGTTCAAATGTGGGAACTTCCAGAAATAGATCTGATGGCGTCTCATCTAAACAAGAAACTTCCCAGGTATCTGTCCAGATCCCGGGATCCTCAGGCGGAGGCAGTGGATGCATTATCACTTCCTTGGAAGTATCATCCTGCCTATATCTTTCCGCCTCTAGTTCTTCTTCCAAGAGTAATCTCCAAGATTCTGAAGGAATGCTCGTTTGTTCTGCTGGTAGCTCCGGCATGGCCTCACAGGTTTTGGTATGCGGATCTGGTCCGGATGGCCTCTTGCCAACCGTGGACTCTTCCGTTAAGACCAGACCTTCTGTCGCAAGGTCCTTTTTTCCATCAGGATCTCAAATCCTTAAATTTAAAGGTATGGAGATTGAACGCTTGATTCTTGGTCAAAGAGGTTTCTCTGACTCTGTGATTAATACTATGTTACAGGCGCGTAAATCTGTATCTAGAGAGATATATTATAGAGTCTGGAAGACTTATATTTCTTGGTGTCTTTCTCATAATTTTTCTTGGTATTCTTTTAGAATACCGAGAATTTTACAGTTTCTTCAGGATGGTTTAGATAAGGGTTTGTCCGCAAGTTCCTTGAAAGGTCAAATCTCTGCTCTTTCTGTTCTTTTTCACAGAAAGATTGCTATTCTTCCTAATATTCATTGTTTTGTACAAGCTTTGGTTCGTATAAAACCTGTCATTAAGTCAATTTCTCCTCCTTGGAGTTTGAATTTGGTTCTGGGGGCTCTTCAAGCTCCTCCGTTTGAACCTATGCATTCATTGGACATTAAATTACTTTCTTGGAAAGTTTTGTTCCTTTTGGCAATCTCTTCTGCCAGAAGAGTTTCTGAATTATCTGCTCTTTCTTGTGAGTCTCCTTTTCTGATTTTTCATCAGGATAAGGCGGTGTTGCGAACTTCTTTTGATTTTTTACCTAAAGTTGTGAATTCCAACAACATTAGTAGAGAAATTGTGGTTCCTTCATTATGTCCTAATCCTAAGAATTCTAAGGAGAAATCGTTACATTCTTTGGATGTTGTTAGAGCTTTGAAATATTATGTTGAAGCTACTAAGTCTTTCCGTAAGACTTCTAGTCTATTTGTTATTTTTTCCGGTTCTAGAAAAGGCCAGAAAGCTTCTGCCATTTCTTTGGCATCTTGGTTGAAATCTTTAATTCATCTTGCCTATGTTGAGTCGGGTAAAACTCCGCCTCAAAGGATTACAGCTCATTCTACTAGGTCAGTTTCTACTTCCTGGGCGTTTAGGAATGAAGCTTCGATTGATCAGATTTGCAAAGCAGCAACTTGGTCCTCTTTGCATACTTTTACTAAATTCTACCATTTTGATGTATTTTCTTCTTCTGAAGCAGTTTTTGGTAGAAAAGTACTTCAGGCAGCGGTTTCAGTTTGAATCTTCTGCTTATGTTTTTCATTAAACTTTATTTTGGGTGTGGATTATTTTCAGCAGGAATTGGCTGTCTTTATTTTATCCCTCCCTCTCTAGTGACTCTTGTGTGGAAAGATCCACATCTTGGGTAATCATTATCCCATACGTCACTAGCTCATGGACTCTTGCTAATTACATGAAAGAAAACATAATTTATGTAAGAACTTACCTGATAAATTCATTTCTTTCATATTAGCAAGAGTCCATGAGGCCCGCCCTTTTTTTGTGGTGGTTATGATTTTTGTATAAAGCACAATTATTCCAATTCCTTATTTTGATGCTTTCGCTCCTTTCTTATCACCCCACTTCTTGGCTATTTGTTAAACTGAATTGTGGGTGTGGTGAGGGGTGTATTTATAGGCATTTTGAGGTTTGGGAAACTTTGCCCCTCCTGGTAGGAATGTATATCCCATACGTCACTAGCTCATGGACTCTTGCTAATATGAAAGAAATGAATTTATCAGGTAAGTTCTTACATAAATTATGTTTTTCCCACTTTTCATCGGATAGAAAGGGAATCTGGGAATGAGTTCCCTTGTTCCAACTACATGGGTAGTGTTCTTAGGGACCATAATATTTTCCCTATCTATATTTTTTCTGACAGAGGTCAGAAAACCTAAGATTCTCTCCTCTTGACTTTCTTTGAGTTTAAGGTTTGACCCTTAGTGTCTCAACAGATGGAGGTAATTGGTCTTATGGTTGTCTCCTTGGACGTATTCCCTTGCCCGGTTCCATTTGAGAGCGCTGCAGTTTTGCATGGTCAGACAATGGAAAGGGAATCATTTGGGTCGGTCTCAGAGGATAGATCTGCATCAGTCGACAAGAGAGACTCTACCATGGTGGTGTTTCTCAGGAGCATCGGTCTTAGGGCACATGTTTACAGAGACCTTCCTGGGTGATTGTGACCATCGACGCCAGTCTGCTGGGGAGCAGTTTGGAACTTGTTCTAGACTCAAGGACTATAGACTCGAGAGGAGTCTGTTCTCCCCATTATCATCTTGGAGTTGAGAGCGATTTATAATGCCTCAGTTGTCTTTTTAGACCAGTTTCTCAGGTCCAGCGGACATTATCTCCTCAGTGGCTTACATCTACAACCAGGGAGGAACTCGTAATTCCTTAAGCATGAAGGAGGGGGCTCGGATTGTTCAGTGGGCGGAAGCTCACAATTGCTTTTTATCTACCATCCACAGTACCTCTGGTCTAGTGGGTAGCTTTACGTGCTTGCAAGCAAGGGTTTGAGAGTTCGATCTTGTCTGCTACTGCTGTGTCTTCCGGACTGGGAAGCGGACTTCTTGAGCAGACAGACATTTCATTCAGGAGAGTGGGCTCTCCATCCGGAGGCATTTTCCAGATTAATCCTCTATTGGGTGATACCGGAGTTGGATCTGATGGTGTCTCGGCAGAACGCCAAATTTACAGGGTACAGTTTAAGGTCTAGAGATCTGCAGGCCGCCCTGATAGATGCTCTGGCGGTTCCTTTAGTTTTCAGGCTGGCATACCCGTTTCATCCGTTGGCTCTCCTTTCACAAGTCTCTGCTCGTATCAAACAGGAGAGGGCATCGGTAATTCTAATAGCCCCTGCGTGGCCTCGTAGATTCTGGTATGCAGACCTAGTGGAGATGTCACCTCTCCCATTTTGGAGGTTGTCTATGAGGAAAGACCTTTTAATTCAGGGTTCATTCTTCATACAAATCTCGTCCCTCTGAAGCTGACTGCTTGGAGATTAAAAGCTTAGTTTCCATCTAAGCGTGGTTTTTCTTAGTTGGCCATTGAGACCATGTTTCAGGCTCCCTAGCCTGTTACTTAACATTTTTTCCATAAGGTATAGTGTATATTCCTTTATCGGTGTGAATTCAAGGCTACTCTTGGAGTAGGGTTAGGATTCCTAAGATTTTGTCTTTTCTCCAGGAAGGTCTGGAGATGGAATTGTCTGTCAGTTCTCTGAAGGGTCAGAGTTCTGCATTTTCAATTTTGTTTCTCAAGCGGCTGGCGGATGTGCCAGATATTTTTGTCAGGTCCTGTTCAGGATCAGGCCTGTGTTTGTCTGTTGCTCCTCCTTGGAGCATTAACCTTGTTCTTAGTTTTGTATCAGTCTCCGCTTGAGTCTTTGTATTGCATAGATATTAAGTTGGTATCTTGGAAGGTTTTATTTCTGATCGTTATCTCTTCTGTTCTGAGAGTTTATGAACTCTCGGTTTTGCAGTATGATTTGCCTTATCTTATCTTTCATGCTAATAATGCGGTTCTTCCTACTTTGTTTGGTTTTCTACCTAAAGTGGTTTCTGTCAAAAATATTAATCAGGAAATTGTTGTTCCTGCTCTATGTTCTAATCATTCTTCTCTTAAGGATCGTTTGTTGCAGGGTGCGTTCAAAATTCTAATTACAGGCGACTAAGGTTTTTCGCCAGTCCTCTGCCCTGTTTGTTTTCTCAGGAAATTGTAAGGGTTAAAAAGCTACTGTTACTTCTTTCTCTCTGGTTGAGAAGTATAATTTGTTTTCTTCTTCTTGGGCATTCAAGAATGAAGCTTCTGTGGAACAGATTTGCAAGGCTGCAACTTGGTCTTCTTTGCATATTTTTCCAAATTTTATAAATTTCATATTTTGCCTCGGCTGAGGCTTCTTTTGGGAGAGAGGTTATTCAAGCAGTGGTGCCTTCTGGTTACTTCTGTCTATCTTGTCCCTCCCTAGTCATCTGTGTCCTCTAGCTTGGGTATTGGTTCCCAACAGTAAGTGATGATGTCGTGGACTCACCATATCATAGGAAAGAAAACAAAATGTATGCTTACATGATAAATTTATTTATATCCGGATATTTTTTTGAATAAACCTCATGCACTTCTACACCTTTATGTTACTCCTTTTTTTTCTCCATTTCCCTTCGGTCGAATGACTGGGGTTTGTGGGAAGGGGAGTGATACTTAAAGGGACACCTAAGTCCAAAAAAAACTTTCATTTTTCAAATAGGGCATGTAATTTTAAACAACTTTCCAATTTACTTTTATCAATAATTTTGCTTTGTTCTCTTGGTATTCTTAGTTGAAAGCAAACCTAGCAAGGCTCATATGATAATTTCTAAGCCCTTGAAGTCCTCCTCCTTTTTTATTTGCTTTTCACAGCAGGGGAGAGCAAGCTCATGTAGGTCATATAGATAGCATTGTGATCACGCCCGTGGCTAGTGGCAGACACTGCACTAATTGGCTAAAATGCAAGTCAATAGATAATAACTAAAAGTCATGTGATTAGGGGCGGTCAGAAGATGCTTAGATACAAGTTAGTCACAGAAGTAAAAAGTGTATTAATATAACAGTGTTGGTTTTGCAAAACTGGGGAATGGGTAATACAGGGATTATCTATCTTTTTAAACAGCAAAAATTCTGGTGTTGACTGTCCCTTTAACAGCTTGGCTGTGGTGCTCTTTGCCTCCTCCTGCTGGCCCAGAGTGATATTCTTAAAAGTGATGACGTTGTGGGCTCATCATATCCAGAAATAAATACATTTATCAGGTAAACATAAAATTTGTTTTTTCTTCAGTCGCAAATATTTTGTATGAAACGAAGTGTAAACAGTTTGTATATTGGACCGGAGCATCCGGTTTATAGGACAATGACTGAGGAAGAAAACTCATCTGTGTCGTTACTCCTCAGGTGACCTGCACCAAGAATGAGGAAGTAAAGGGTCGGCAGGACAATGTCGGCAAACTGCTCACAGACATCCACATTCTGAAGGGAAAACAGGAGAACATGGACTGCAGAATACTGGCTATGAAACAGTAAGTGTGCTGAGTGAGGCAGGTCGTACAGTCAAAGTCCTGAGCATGAGACAGGTGTCACCGCTGCATGGTACTGAATATGAGACAGGTGTCACTGCTGCATGGTACGGAGTGTGAGACGGGTGGCACCGCTGCATGGTACGGAGTGTGAGAAAGGTGGCACCGCTGCATGGTACGGAGTGTGAGACGGGTGGCACCGCTGCATGGTACGGAGTGTGAGACAGGTGGCACCGCTGCTTGGTACTGAGCGTGAGAAAGGTGGCACCGCTGCATGGTACTGAATATGAGACAGGTGTCACTGCTGCATGATACGGAGTGTGAGAAAGGTGGCACCGCTGCATGGTACGGAGTGTGAGAAAGGTGGCACCGCTGCATGGTACGGAGTGTGAGACAGGTGGCACCGCTGCATGGTACGGAGTGTGAGACGGGTGGCACCGCTGCATGGTACGGAGTGTGAGACAGGTGGCACCGCTGCTTGGTACTGAGCGTGAGAAAGGTGGCACCGCTGCATGGTACTGAATATGAGACAGGTGTCACTGCTGCATGGTACGGAGTGTGAGACGGGTGGCACCGCTGCATGGTACTGAGCGTGAGAAAGGTGGCACTGCTGCATGGTACTGAATATGAGACAGGTGTCACTGCTGCATGGTACGGAGTATGAGACGGGTGGTACCGCTGGATGGTACGGAGTGTGAGACGGGTGGCACCGCTGCATGGTACTGAGCGTGAGAAAGGTGTCACTGCTGCATGGTACAGAATATGAGACAGGTGTCACTGCTGCATTGTACTGAGTATGAGACGGGTGGTACCGCTGGATGGTACGGAGTGTGAGACGGGTGGCACCGCTGCATGGTACGGAGTGTGAGACGGGTGGCACCGCTGCATGGTACTGAGCGTGAGAAAGGTGGCACCGCTGCATGGTACTGAATATGAGACAGGTGTCACTGCTGCATGGTACGGAGTATGAGACGGGTGGTACCGCTGGATGGTACGGAGTGTGAGACGGGGGGCACTGCGGCATAGTACTGAGCTTGAGACTGGTGACACTGTGGCATGGTACTGAGCGTGAGACGGGTGGCACTGCTGCATGACACTGAGCGTGAGGCGGGTGGCACCGCTGCATGGCACTAAGCGTGAGACGGGTTGCACCGCTGCATGGTACTGAGCGTGAGACGGGTGGCACCGCTGCATGGTACTGAGGTTGGGACTTCCGGAGCTGCAGGGTATTAAGAGTGAAACCACTAGGGCTGCAGCCCAGATGTAACAAGTGCAATACGTGGAATGTATTTGTATTGGATACACTTTGTATTGAAATTAAAACCCCTGAAATTCATGTAGGTGACGTTGTCTTCTCTCCTTAGTGAGAACGAGGCTCTGTGGCGTGAGGTTGCCAGTCTAAGACAGAAGCACTCGCAGCAGCAGAAGGTGGTGAATAAGGTGAGCAGGAACTACACAAGGAGGTCACTGGCAGACAGCAGAATGTGTGAGGGGCAGCTATCTCTGCACCTGCTGACTGAGGGCCAGATTTGTCAGCAAGTTCACAAACCCCAAAATATAAAGAATGTATTTTGTGGGGTGTCCTTGTGCAGCAGGCCAGTATGGGGGGGCATTAGACCTTGAGAGAAAACCGTACGCAGGAGGGGACAGTAACCCCTGAAAGATCCAATTTGTAGACAGAGGGTCACCACAGCAAGACTAGATGTAGGTCAAGGGCGGCTGGTTTGTGTCCTTCTGGAGTCCTCACTCTTGTTTATGGAGCTTTTTCTGCTAATGTTACTTTCTCAGTCTTGTTTTCTGGAATTGACCTGGAAATAATTTAGCATTACAACGCTGGGATTGTCACAATAACCTAAATATGTCAGCCCCCTTTCAACACCAGAATAAAGATACTTATAGTTAGATTACAAGTGGTGCGCTAACATGAACATTGTGCACGCTCTAACTTGTGTACGTATTAAGAGTTGAAAGTAAACGCAAGGGCAAACTAAGTTTGTGCTCATCAGGTGAGTGCATCTGAAGACCTCCCACATTGCATTAAACTTAACATAAATACATTAAAATTAAGCAGGAGGAAGCCATCAGTGTGTGTGTGTGTAGTCACAGTACAGGAGGAAGCCATCAGTGTGTGTGTGTGTAGTCACAGTGCAGGAGGAAGCCATCCCTGTGTGTGTGTAGTCACAGTGCAGGAGGAAGCCATCCGTGTGTGTGTGTAGTCACAGTGCAGGAGGAAGACATCAGTGTGTGTGTGTAGTCACAGTACAGGAGGAAGCCATCAGTGTGTGTGTGTAGTCACAGTACAGGAGGGAGCCATCAGTGTGTGTGTGTAGTCACAGTACAGGAGGAAGCCATCAGTGTGTGTGTAGTCACAGTGCAGGAGGAAGCCATCAGTGTGTGTGTGTGTAGTTACAGTACAGGAGGAAGCCATCAGTGTGTGTGTGTAGTCACAGTGCAGGAGGAAGCCATCAGTGTGTGTGTGTGTGTAATCACAGTGCAGGAGGAAGCCATCAGTGTGTGTGTGTGTAGTCACAGTACAGGAGGAAGCCATCAGTGTGTGTGTGTAATCACAGTGCAGGAGGAAGCCATCAGTGTGTGTGTGTGTGTAGTCACAGTACAGGAGGAAGCCATCAGTGTGTGTGTAGTCACAGTGCAGGAGGAAGCCATCCGTGTGTGTGTGTAGTCACAGTACAGGAGGAAGCCATCAGTGTGTGTGTGTAGTCACAGTACAGGAGGAAGCCATCAGTGTGTGTGTAGTCACAGTGCAGGAGGAAGCCATCCCTGTGTGTGTGTAGTCACAGTGCAGGAGGAAGCCATCCCTGTGTGTGTGTAGTCACAGTGCAGGAGGAAGCCATCAGTGTGTGTGTAGTCACAGTGCAGGAGGAAGCCATCAGTGTGTGTGTGTAGTCACAGTGCAGGAGGAAGCCATCAGTGTGTGTGTGTAGTCACAGTACAGGAGGAAGCCATCAGTGTGTGTGTGTAGTCACAGTACAGGAGGAAGCCTTCAGTGTGTGTGTGTGTAGTCACAGTACAGGAGGAAGCCATCAGTGTGTGTGTGTGTAGTCACAGTGCAGGAGGAAGCCATCCGTGTGTGTGTGTAGTCACAGTACAGGAGGAAGCCATCAGTGTGTGTGTGTAGTCACAGTACAGGAGGAAGCCATCAGTGTGTGTGTGTAGTCACAGTACAGGAGGAAGCCATCAGTGTGTGTGTGTAGTCACAGTGCAGGAGGAAGCCATCAGTGTGTGTGTGTAGTCACAGTGCAGGAGGAAGCCATCAGTGTGTGTGTGTAGTCACAGTACAGGAAGAAGCCATCAGTGTGTGTGTGTAGTCACAGTACAGGAGGAAGCCATCAGTGTGTGTGTGTAGTCACAGTACAGGAGGAAGCCATCAGTGTGTGTGTAGTCACAGTACAGGAGGAAGCCATCAGTGTGTGTGTGTAGTCACAGTACAGGAGGAAGCCATCAGTGTGTGTGTGTAGTCACAGTACAGGAGGAAGCCATCAGTGTGTGTGTGTAGTCACAGTACAGGAGGAAGGCCATCAGTGTGTGTGTGTGTAGTCACAGTGCAGGAGGAAGCCATCCGTGTGTGTGTGTGTGTAGTCACAGTGCAGGAGGAAGCCATCAGTGTGTGTGTGTAGTCACAGTGCAGGAGGAAGCCATCAGTGTGTGTGTGTGTAGTCACAGTACAGGAGGGAAGCCATCAGTGTGTGTGTGTGTGTAGTCACAGTACAGGAGGAAGCCATCAGTGTGTGTGTGTAGTCACAGTACAGGAGGAAGCCATCAGTGTGTGTGTGTAGTCACAGTACAGGAGGAAGCCATCAGTGTGTGTGTGTAGTCACAGTGCAGGAGGAAGCCATCAGTGTGTGTGTGTAGTCACAGTGCAGGAGGAAGCCATCAGTGTGTGTGGTGTGTAGTCACAGTAGCAGGAGGAAGCCATCAGTGTGTGTGTGTAGTCACAGTACAGGAGGAAGCCATCAGTGTGTGTGGTAGTCACAGTACAGGAGGAAGCCATCAGTGTGTGTGTGTAGTCACAGTGCAGGAGGAAGCCATCAGTGTGTGTGTGTAGTCACAGTGCAGGAGGAAGCCATCAGTGTGTGTGTGTAGTCACAGTGCAGGAGGAAGCCATCAGTGTGTGTGTGTAGTCACAGTGCAGGAGGAAGCCATCAGTGTGTGTGTGTAGTCACAGTGCAGGAGGAAGCCATCAGTGTGTGGTGTGTAGTCACAGTGCAGGAGGAAGCCATCAGTGTGTGTGTGTGTAGTCACAGTTCAGGAGGAAGCCATCAGTGTGTGTGTGTAGTCACAGTACAGGAGGAAGCCATCAGTGTGTGTGTGTAGTCACAGTACAGGAGGAAGCCATCAGTGTGTGTGTGTAGTCACAGTACAGGAGGAAGCCATCAGTGTGTGTGTGTAGTCACAGTACAGGAGGAAGCCATCAGTGTGTGTGTGTAGTCACAGTACAGGAGGAAGCCATCAGTGTGTGTGTGTAGTCACAGTACAGGAGGAAGCCATCAGTGTGTGTGTGTAGTCACAGTACAGGAGGAAGCCATCAGTGTGTGTGTGTAGTCACAGTACAGGAGGAAGCCATCAGTGTGCT
>NC_069503.1:1159617855-1159765355 GCF_027579735.1 Bombina bombina
TAATTACACCTACTCTAAGCCCCCTAATAAAATAACAAAGACCCCCAAAATAAAAAATGCCCTACCCTATTCTAAATTACTAAAGTTCAAAGCTCTTTTACCTTACCAGCCCTGAACAGGGCCCTTTGCGGGGCATGCCCCAAGAAGTTCAGCTCTTTTGCCTGTAAAAAAAACATACAATACCCCCCCCCAACAGTACAACCCACCACCCACATACCCCGAATCTAACCCAAACCCCCCTTAAATAAACCTAACACTAAGCCCCAGAAGATCATCCTACCTTGTCTTCACCTCACCAGGTATCACCGATCCGTCCTGGCTCCAAAATCTTCATCCAACCCAAGCGGGGGCTGGCGATCCATCATCCGGTGGCTGAAGAGGTCCAGAAGAGGCTCCAAAGTCTTCATCCTATCCGGGAAGAAGAGTAGATCCGGACCGGCAACCATCATCTTCCAAGCGGCATCTTCTATCTTCATCCAATGAGGACCGGCTCCATCCTGAAGACCTCCGATGCGGACCCATCTTCATCCGGCGACGTCCAACTGAAGAATGAAGGTTCCTTTAAGGGACGTCATCCAAGATGGCGTCCCTCGAATTCCGATTGGCTGATAGGATTCTATCAGCCAATCGGAATTAAGGTAGGAATATTCTGATTGGCTGATGGAATCAGCCAATCAGAATCAAGTTCAATCCGATTGGCTGATCCAATCAGCCAATCAGATTGAGCTTGCATTCTATTGGCTGTTCCGATCAGCCAATAGAATGCGAGCTCAATCTGATTGGCTGATTGGATCAGCCAATCGGATTGAACTTGATTCTGATTGGCTGATTCCATCAGCCAATCAGAATATTCCTACCTTAATTCCGATTGGCTGATAGAATCCTATCAGCCAATAGGAATTCGAGGGACGCCATCTTGGATGACGTCCCTTAAAGGAACCGTCATTCGGCTAGTAGGCGTCGGGAGAAGAGGATGTTCCGCGTCGGATGGAAGATGATGGCTCCCGAAGAAAGAAGATTGAAGATGCCGTTGATAGAAGACTTCATCCGGATCATGGACCTCTTCAGCTCCCGCTTGGATGAAGACTTCATCAGGATCATGGACCTCTTCAGCTCCCGCTTGGATGAAGACTTCAGCCGGATCATGGACCTCTTCAGCCCCCCGCTTGGGCTTGGATCAGGACATCGGAGGAGCTCTTCAGGACGGATCGGTGAACCTGGTATGGTGAAGATAAGGTAGGAAGATCTTCAGGGGCTTAGTGTTAGGTTTATTTAAGGGGCTTTTGGGTTAGATTAGGGGTATGTGGGTGGTGGGTTGTAATGTTGGGGGGGGGTATTGTATGTTTTTTTTTACAGGCAAAAGAGCTGAATTCTTTGGGGCATGCCCCGCAAAGGGCCCTGTTCAGGGCTGGTAAGGTAAAGGAGCTTTGAACTTTAGTAATTTAGAATAGGGTAGGGCATTTTTTTATTTTGGGGGTCTTTGTTATTTTATTAGGGGGCTTAGAGTAGGTGTAATTAGTTTAAAATTGTTGTAATATTTTTCTTATGTTTGTAAATATATTTTTATTTACTTAGTTCTTTTTTATTTTTTGTACTTTAGCTAGTTTATTTAATTGTATTTATTTGTAGGAATTGTATTTAATTAATGTATTGATAGTGTAGTGTTAGGTTAATTGTAGGTAATTGTAGGTAGTTTATTTAATTAATTTATTGATAGTGTAGTGTTTGGTTTAATTGTAACTTAGGTTAGGATTTATTTTACAGGTAATTTTGTAAGTATTTTAACTATTTTAGCTATTAAATAGTTCTTAACTATTTAATAGCTATTGTACCTGGTTAAAATAAATACAAAGTTACCTGTAAAATAAATATAAATCCTAAAATAGCTATAATATAATTATAATTTATAGTGTAGCTATATTAGGATTTATTTTACAGGTAAGTATTTAGCTTTAAATAGGAATAATTTATTTAATAAGAGTTAATTAATTTCGTTAGATTTAAATTATATTTAATTTAGGGGGTTGTTAGTGTTAGGGTTAGACTTAGCTTTAGGGGTTAATCCATTTATTAGAATAGCGGTGAGCTCCAGTCGGCAGATTAGGGGTTAATGTTTGAAGTTAGGTGTCGGCGATGTTAGGGAGGGCAGATTAGGGGTTAATACTATTTATTATAGGGTTAGTGAGGCGGATTAGGGGTTAATAACTTTATTATAGTAGCGCTCAGGTCCGGTCGGCAGATTAGGGGTTAATAAGTGTAGGCAGGTGGAGGCGACGTTGTGGGGGGCAGATTAGGGGTTAATAAATGTAATATAGGGGTCGGCGGTTTTAGGGGCAGCAGATTAGGGGTACATAAGGATAATGTAAGTAGCAGCGGTTTACGGAGCGGCAGATTAGGGGTTAAAATTAAAATGCAGGTGTCAGCGATAGTGGGGGCGGCAGAATAGGGGTTAATAAGTGTAAGGTTAGGGGTGTTTAGACTCGGGGTACATGTTAGAGTGTTAGGTGCAGACGTAGGAAGTGTTTCCGCATAGCAAACAATGGGGCTGCGTTAAGAGCTGAACGCGGCTTTTTTGCAGGTGTTAGGTTTTTTTTCAGCTCAAACAGCCCCATTGTTTTCTATGGGGGAATCGTGCACGAGCACGTTTTTGAGGCTGGCCGCTTGCGTAAACAACTCTGGTATCGAGAGTTGAAGCTGCGTTAAAAATGCTCTACGCTCCTTTTTTGGAGCCTAACGCAGCCTTTATGTGGACTCTCAATACCAGAGTTATTTTTATGGTGTGGCCAGAAAAAAGCCGGCGTTAGATTTTCGGGTCGTTACCGACAAAACTCCAAATCTAGTCGTTAGTTTTTTTATCTCACTTCCTATATGCTCCTTGCCTTCTTTTTGCTCAGAGGGCTATGCTATTTGCTTTTTTTGCCAATTTTAGCATTTGCATTTTTTCCCATTCCTGAAACTGCTATATATGGAAATAAGATATTTCTGTTTAATGCTATTTTTTCTTTTTTACATTTTACAAGATGTCTCAATCTGATCCTTCCTCAGAAGCTGCTCTAGGAACCATGCTGCCTGAACACTGTTCTACCAAAGCTAAGTGTTTCTGTTGTAAGCTAGTGGAGATTAATTATTCCTATTTAAAGCTAAATACTTACCTGTAAAATAAATCCTAATATAGCTACAATATAAATTATAATTATATTATAGCTATTTTGGGATTAATATTTATTTTACAGGCAACTTTGTAATTATTTTAACCATGTACAATAGCTATTAAATAGTTAAGAACTATTTAATAGTTACCTAGTTAAAATAATTACAAAATTACCTGTAAAATAAATCCTAACCTAAGTTACAATTAAACCTAACACTATACTATCATTAAATTAATTAAATAAAATACCTACAATTACCTACAATTAAACCTAACACTACACTATCAATAAATAAATTAAATACAATTCCTACAAATAACTACAATGAAATAAACTAACAAAAGTACAAAAAATAAAAAAGAACTAAGTTACAAAAAATAAAAAAATATTTACAATTATAAGAAAAATATTACAACAATTTTAAACTAATTACACCTACTCTAAGCCCCCTAATAAAATAACAAAGACCCCCAAAATAAAAAATGCCCTACCCTATTCTAAATTACTAAAGTTCAAAGCTCTTTTACCTTACCAGCCCTGAACAGGGCCCTTTGCGGGGCATGCCCCAAGAAGTTCAGCTCTTTTGCCTGTAAAAAAAACATACAATACCCCCCCCCCAACATTACAACCCACCACCCACATACCCCTAATCTAACCCAAACCCCCCTTAAATAAACCTAACACTAAGCCCCTGAAGATCATCCTACCTTGTCTTCACCTCACCAGGTATCACCGATCCGTCCTGGCTCCAAAATCTTCATCCAACCCAAGCGGGGGCTGGCGATCCATCATCCGGTGGCTGAAGAGGTCCAGAAGAGGCTCCAAAGTCTTCATCCTATCCGGGAAGAAGAGTAGATCCGGACCGGCAACCATCATCTTCCAAGCGGCATCTTCTATCTTCATCCAATGAGGACCGGCTCCATCCTGAAGACCTCCGATGCGGACCCATCTTCATCCGGCGACGTCCAACTGAAGAATGAAGGTTCCTTTAAGGGACGTCATCCAAGATGGCGTCCCTCGAATTCCGATTGGCTGATAGGATTCTATCAGCCAATCGGAATTAAGGTAGGAATATTCTGATTGGCTGATGGAATCAGCCAATCAGAATCAAATTCTATCCGATTGGCTGATCCAATCAGCCAATCAGATTGAGCTTGCATTCTATTGGCTGTTCCGATCAGCCAATAGAATGCGAGCTCA
Source organism: Bombina bombina (assembly GCF_027579735.1). Taxonomy (NCBI): domain Eukaryota; kingdom Metazoa; phylum Chordata; class Amphibia; order Anura; family Bombinatoridae; genus Bombina; species Bombina bombina. Next base: position 1,159,622,208 of record NC_069503.1, read on the forward strand.
ATCTGATTGGCTGATTGGATCAGCCAATCGGATTGAACTTGATTCTGATTGGCTGATTCCATCAGCCAATCAAAATATTCCTACCTTAATTCCGATTGGCTGATAGAATCCTATCAGCCAATAGGAATTCGAGGGACGCCATCTTGGATGACGTCCCTTAAAGGAACCGTCATTCGGCTAGTAGGCGTCGGGAGAAGAGGATGTTCCGCGTCGGATGGAAGATGATGGCTCCCGAAGAAAGAAGATTGAAGATGCCGTTGATAGAAGACTTCATCCGGATCATGGACCTCTTCAGCTCCCGCTTGGATGAAGACTTCATCAGGATCATGGACCTCTTCAGCTCCCGCTTGGATGAAGACTTCAGCCGGATCATGGACCTCTTCAGCCCCCCGCTTGGGCTTGGATCAGGACATCGGAGGAGCTCTTCAGGACGGATCGGTGAACCTGGTATGGTGAAGATAATGTAGGAAGATCTTCAGGGGCTTAGTGTTAGGTTTATTTAAGGGGGGTTTGGGTTAGATTAGGGGTATGTGGGTGGTGGGTTGTAATGTTGGGGGGGGGTATTGTATGTTTTTTTTTACAGGCAAAAGAGCTGAATTCTTTGGGGCATGCCCCGCAAAGGGCCCTGTTCAGGGCTGGTAAGGTAAAGGAGCTTTGAACTTTAGTAATTTAGAATAGGGTAGGGCATTTTTTTATTTTGGGGGTCTTTGTTATTTTATTAGGGGGCTTAGAGTAGGTGTAATTAGTTTAAAATTGTTGTAATATTTTTCTTATGTTTGTAAATATATTTTTATTTACTTAGTTCTTTTTTATTTTTTGTACTTTAGCTAGTTTATTTAATTGTATTTATTTGTAGGAATTGTATTTAATTAATGTATTGATAGTGTAGTGTTAGGTTAATTGTAGGTAATTGTAGGTAGTTTATTTAATTAATTTATTGATAGTGTAGTGTTTGGTTTAATTGTAACTTAGGTTAGGATTTATTTTACAGGTAATTTTGTAAGTATTTTAACTATTTTAGCTATTAAATAGTTCTTAACTATTTAATAGCTATTGTACCTGGTTAAAATAAATACAAAGTTACCTGTAAAATAAATATAAATCCTAAAATAGCTATAATATAATTATAATTTATAGTGTAGCTATATTAGGATTTATTTTACAGGTAAGTATTTAGCTTTAAATAGGAATAATTTATTTAATAAGAGTTAATTAATTTCGTTAGATTTAAATTATATTTAATTTAGGGGGTTGTTAGTGTTAGGGTTAGACTTAGCTTTAGGGGTTAATCCATTTATTAGAATAGCGGTGAGCTCCAGTCGGCAGATTAGGGTTAATGTTTGAAGTTAGGTGTCGGCGATGTTAGGGAGGGCAGATTAGGGGTTAATACTATTTATTATAGGGTTAGTGAGGCGGATTAGGGGTTAATAACTTTATTATAGTAGCGCTCAGGTCCGGTCGGCAGATTAGGGGTTAATAAGTGTAGGCAGGTGGAGGCGACGTTGTGGGGGGCAGATTAGGGGTTAATAAATGTAATATAGGGGTCGGCGGTTTTAGGGGCAGCAGATTAGGGGTACATAAGGATAATGTAAGTAGCAGCGGTTTACGGAGCGGCAGATTAGGGGTTAAAATTAAAATGCAGGTGTCAGCGATAGTGGGGGCGGCAGAATAGGGGTTAATAAGTGTAAGGTTAGGGGTGTTTAGACTCGGGGTACATGTTAGAGTGTTAGGTGCAGACGTAGGAAGTGTTTCCGCATAGCAAACAATGGGGCTGCGTTAAGAGCTGAACGCGGCTTTTTTGCAGGTGTTAGGTTTTTTTTCAGCTCAAACAGCCCCATTGTTTTCTATGGGGGAATCGTGCACGAGCACGTTTTTGAGGCTGGCCGCTTGCGTAAACAACTCTGGTATCGAGAGTTGAAGCTGCGTTAAAAATGCTCTACGCTCCTTTTTTGGAGCCTAACGCAGCCTTTATGTGGACTCTCAATACCAGAGTTATTTTTATGGTGTGGCCAGAAAAAAGCCGGCGTTAGATTTTCGGGTCGTTACCGACAAAACTCCAAATCTAGTCGTTAGTTTTTTTATCTCACTTCCTATATGCTCCTTGCCTTCTTTTTGCTCAGAGGGCTATGCTATTTGCTTTTTTTGCCAATTTTAGCATTTGCATTTTTTCCCATTCCTGAAACTGCTATATATGGAAATAAGATATTTCTGTTTAATGCTATTTTTTCTTTTTTACATTTTACAAGATGTCTCAATCTGATCCTTCCTCAGAAGCTGCTCTAGGAACCATGCTGCCTGAACACTGTTCTACCAAAGCTAAGTGTTTCTGTTGTAAGCTAGTGGAGATTATATCTCCAGCTGTAGTATGTAACAGTTGACATAAGCATTTGCATGCAGAAAAGGTTTCTATTAGTGCTAGTACAGTATCTGTTGTTCCTTCAACATCTAAAGTACATGATATCCCTGTTGATATGAAAAATTATATTGCTGAGGCGATGCAGAAGGCTATGGCTGCTATACCGCCATCAAATAAACATAAAAGGTCTTTTAAAACTTCTCATAATACTGATTAAATTTGTAATGACCGGCAACATACTGATATATCCTCCTCTGATGAGGATCTCTCTGTCTCAGAAGATCCTACTTCAGACATTGACACTGATAAATCATCTTATCTTATTAAGATTGAGTATATTCGTTCTTTGTTAAAAGAAGTGTTAATAACTTTGGATATTGAGGAGTCTGATCCTCTTGATAATAAATCAAGTAAACGTTTTAATTCTGGCTATATGCTCAGACCTGCCATTTCTATGGCTGTTGTTGCGGCTGCATCAACTTTTTGGTTGGATAGCTTAGCACAAGGCGAAAAAGACTCAGATTTGCATAGCATTGATCTTTTGCTTCAACATGCTAATCATTTTATCTGTGATGCTATTTTTGATATCATCAAGATTAATGTTAAATCTATGTCTTTGGCTATTTTAGCTAGAAGAGCTTTATGGCTCAAATCATGGAATGCTGACATGGTATCCAAATCTAGGTTACTATCTCTATCATTCCAGGGTAATAATTTGTTTGGTTCCCAGTTGGATTCTAATATTTCCGCTATTACTAGGGGGAAGGGAGTTTTTTTGCCTCAAGATAAAAAGTCTAAAGGCATATCTAAAGCTTCTAATCGGTTTCGTACCTTTCGTCAGAATAGACAACAGAAAACCACTCCTTCCCCTAAAGACTCTGGCTCTAATTGGAAGCCATCCTCGAGTTGGAATAAATCCAAGCATTACAAGAAACCAAAGCCAGCTCCCAATACTGCATGAAGGTGCAGCCCTCAATCCAGTTCTGCTGGTGGGGGGCAGATTTAAATTATTTCAAGACGTTTGGGCAGGTTCCATTCAGAATAATTGGATTCAGAATATTGTCTCTCAGGGGTATCGAATAGGTTTCAGAATAAGACCTCCTGTGAGAAGATTTTTTCTCTCTCACGTTCCAACAAATCCTGTGAAAGCTCAGGCTTTTCTGAAGTGTGTTTCAGATCTAGAGCTTTCAGGAGTGAGTGTACCAGTTCCAATTCTGGGTCTGGGTTTTTATTCAAATCTATTCATTGTCCCGAAGAAGGAAAATTCTTTCAGACCAGTTTTGGATCTGAAGTTTTTGAATCATTTTGTAAGAGTCCCAACTTCCAAGATGGTAACTATAAGGACTATTCTGCCTTTTGTTCAGCAAGGTCATTACATGGTCTCAATAGACTTACAGGATGCATATCTTCATATTCCGATTTATCCAGACCACTATCGGTTTCTGAGATTCTCTTTTCTCCTACATTGGTGTATCTGGTCCACAGCTTCATCCTTACTTGTGGGATATTCTCAATCCCTACAGGAAGTGGCAAAGAGAGCACACAGCAGAGCTGTCCATATAGCTCCCCTCAGGCTCTGCCCCCCCAGTTATTCTCTTTGCCGCTCTAACTAGTAGCATCTCCACGGGGGTGGCAAAGAGTATGTGGTGTTTAGTTGTAGTTTTTTATTCTTCTATCAAGAGTTTCTTATTTTAAAATAGTGCCGGCTTGTACTATTTCCTCTGCAGCAGAAAGTGATGAAGATTTCTGCCGAGAGGAATATGATTTTACCACCAGTAACTAAAATCCATTGCTGTTCCCACGCAGGACTGTTGAAACCAGAGAACTTCAGTTGGGGGGAAGAGTTTGCAGGCTTAACTGCTTCAGGTATGATCAGTCATTTTTCTAACAAGACCTAGTAATGCTAGAAGACTGTCAGCAATCCCCTCTGGGATAGGTAAGCCATTTTTCTTAGACTCTGTATAAAATTATGGCTTATATTAAGGGCTCTATGCTGGTTGACACTATTGTGGGCTAAATCGATTGCTTTTTAGCATGTTTTCACTATAAATAAGGTGTTTTTTCAGACTTTAAAACACTTTTGCGGTTTTATTTTGCGCCTGGCACTTATTTGGACACCTATTCTAGTCAGAAAGGCCCCTCCACTCTGGAATGAAGAGGGAGGAGGCCTCATTTTCAGGCCTCAATTGCACAGTTGTTTTGCTTAGGCAGTTCATGCAGCTTCACGTGGGGAGTCCAGAGGCATCAGAAAAGACTCCAGAGAGGCTTATTTCCTACTAAAATAATCCCTAAGGAAGGTAAAGGCCACAGTGGAAGCTGTGGCATAGTACTGTAGTGTTTTTAACAGGTTAATTGCTGTTATTAGCTCCGGTTTGGGCATTAAGGGGTTAATTGGTCTGAAAATTTGTGTGCAATCATTTCAAAGCATTAAGACACTGTGGTGAATTTCATTAAAATTGGATGTTTATTTGATGGTTTTTTGATGTTTTAGTAATAAAGTGTGCACTTTTATTATTTAAAGACACAGTAACGTTTTTGTCAAAAATAATTTTTATTGCATTGAAGATCTGTTTAAGTCTGTCAAACATGTCTGACCCTTCAGATAACCTATGTTCTATATGTTCAAAGGACAAGGTGGTTCCCCCATTAAAGATATAGCCCAAGATGATTCTTTAGCTGAAGGTAGTGAGGATAGCTCACTATCCTCTCCTTCTGTGTCAACATCAGCTATGCCCGCGCAAGCGATGCCCAGTACATCTAGCGCGCCAATTGCTATTACTATGCAACAGTTAGCAGCAGTAATGGATAATTCTCTCGCAGCATTTTTATCCAAACTGCCAGCTTTTCCTAGGAAGCGTGATTGCTCAGTTTTAAATACAAAAAATGAGCAAGCAGACGCAGAGGATAATTTATCTGTAGTGCCCTCACATCAATCTGACTTGGCGGTGAGGGACGGCCTGTCTGAGGGAGAAATTTCTGACACAGGAAAAGTTTCTCAGCAGGCAGAGCCTGATACCATAGCATTTAAATTTAAGCTTGAACACCTCCGCGCTCTACTTAAGGAGGTCCTAGCTACTCTTGATGATTGTGACCCTTTGGTGGTCCCAGAAAAATTGTGTAAAATGGATAAATTCTTAGAGGTCCCAGTACACACTGATGCGTTTACGATACCTAAGAGGGTGGCGGATATAGTGAATAAGGAGTGGGAGAAGCCAGGTGTACCTTTTGTTCCCCCTCCTATATTTAAGAAAATGTTCCCCATTGTTGACCCCAGAAGGGACGCGTGGCAGATTTCAACGCTAGCTAAGCGCACAACTATACCAATAGAAGACAGTTGCGCTTTCAAAGATCCTATGGATAAAAAATAAGAAGGTTTACTTAAGAAAATTTTTGTTCAACAAGGTTTTCTTCTTCAACCAATTTCTTGCATTATTCCTGTAACCACTGCAGCTGCTTTTTGGTTTGAGGAATTAGAAAACTCGCTCCAGAAGGAGACTTCTTATGATGAAGTCATGGATAGAATTCACGCCCTGAAGTTGGCTAATTCTTTCATTACAGATGCCGCTTTTCAGTTAGCTAAATTAGCGGCGAAAAATTCTGGTTTCGCAATAGTGGCGCGTAGGGCGCTTTGGCTAAAATCGTGGTCGGCGGATGTGTCGTCCAAAACAAAATTGCTTAATATTCCTTTCAAGGGTAAGACCCTATTCGGGCCAGAGTTGAAAGAAATTATTTCAGATATCACTGGGGGAAAGGGCCATGCCCTTCCACAGGATAGACCTTTCAAAGCTAAAAATAAGTCTAATTTTCGTTCCTTTCGCAATTTCAGGAACGGACCGGCTTCTACCTCTACAGCCACTAGGCAAGAGGGCAACGCACCCCAGCCCAAACCAGCATGGAAACCATTGCAAGGCTGGAACAAGGGTAAACAGGCCAAAAAGCCTGCTGCTGCTACCAAGACAGCATGAAGGGGTAGCCCCCGATCCGGGACCGGATCTAGTAGGGGGCAGACTTTCTCTCTTTGCTCAGGCCTGGGCAAGAGATGTTCCGGACCCCTGGGCACTAGAAATTGTCTCTCAGGGGTATCTTCTAGAATTCAAGGACCTTCCTCCAAGGGGAAGGTTTCACATGTCTCGCTTATCTTTAGACCAGATAAAGAGACAGGCATTCTTACATTGCGTAGAAGACCTTTTAAAAATGGGAGTGATAAACCCAGTTCCAACAGCAGAACAAGGACTGGGATTTTACTCAAACCTGTTTGTAGTTCCCAATAAGGAAGGAACTTTCAGGCCAATTCTGGATTTAAAGATCCTAAACAAATTCCTCAGAGTTCCATCATTCAAAATGGAAACCATTCGGACAATTTTACCAATGATCCAGGAGGGTCAATATATGACTACCGTGGACTTAAAGGATGCGTACCTGCATATTCCTATCCACAAAGATCACCATCAGTTTCTGAGGTTCGCCTTTCTGGACAAGCATTACCAGTTCGTGGCTCTTCCCTTCGGATTGGCCACTGCTCCCAGAATTTTCACAAAGGTGCTAAGGCCAAGGGGCATTGCAGTAGCACCTTACCTAGATGACATTTTAATACAGGCATCGTCCTTTCACAAAGCAAGGGCTCATACGGACATTGTTCTAGCCTTTCTAAGGTCTCGCGGGTGGAAGGTGAACATAGAAAAAAGTTCTCTGTCCCCGTTCACAAGGGTTCCCTTCCTGGGAACAATAATAGACTCGGTAGAAATGAAAATCTTTCTGACAGAGGTCAGGAAATTAAAACTTTTGAACACTTGTCGAGTTCTTCAATCCATTCCTCAACCCTCCATAGCTCAGTGCATGGAGGTAATAGGACTAATGGTTGCGGCAATGGACGTGGTTCCTTTTGCTCGAATTCATTTAAGACCATTGCAACTGTGCATGCTCAAACAATGGAATGGGGATTATGCAGATTTGTCTCCCCAGATTCAGATGGACCAGCAAACCAGAGACTCACTCCTCTGGTGGTTGTCTCAGGATCACCTGTCTCAGGGAATGAGTTTCCGAAGACCGGAGTGGATCATTGTCACGACCGACGCCAGCCTCTTAGGCTGGGGCGCGGTCTGGAAGTCCCTGAAGGCTCAGGGTCTATGGTCTCGGGAAGAATCTCTTCTCTCGATAAACATTTTGGAATTGAGAGCGATATTCAATGCGCTCCAGGCATGGCCTCAACTAGCGGAGGCCAAATTCATCAGATTTCAGTCGGACAACATGACGACTGTAGCGTACATCAATCATCAGGGGGGAACAAAGAGTTCCCTGGCGATGAGGGAGGTATCCAAGATCATCAAATGGGCAGAGGATCACTCCTGCCATCTATCAGCAATTCACATCCCAGGAGTGGACAACTGGGAAGCGGATTATCTGAGTCGTCAGACTTTCCATCCGGGGGAGTGGGAACTCCACCCGGAGGTTTTTGCTCAGCTGACCCAGCTATGGGGCATTCCAGATCTGGATCTGATGGCGTCACGTCAGAACTCCAAAGTTACACGTTACGGGTCCAGGGATCCCAAGGCGACATTGGTAAATGCCTTAGTAGCGCCTTGGTCGTTCAATCTAGCTTATGTCTTTCCACCGTTTCCCCTTCTCCCCCGGCTAGTAGCCAGGATCAAACAGGAGAAGGCTTCGGTAATTCTGATAGCTCCTGCGTGGTCACGCAGGACTTGGTATGCAGACCTGGTGAATATGTCATCGGTTCCACCATGGAAGCTGCCTTTGAGGCAGGACCTTCTAATTCAAGGTCCATTCGAACATCCAAACCTAGTTTCTCTGCAACTGACTGCTTGGAGATTGAACGCTTGATTCTAGCTAAGCGTGGGTTTTCGGAATCAGTTATAGATACTCTGATCCAGGCTAGAAAGCCTGTCACCAGGAAAAATTACCATAAGATATGGCGGAAATATCTTTGCTGGTGCGAATCCAAGGGTTACTCATGGAGTAAGATTAGGATTCCAAGGATACTATCTTTTCTCCAAGAAGGATTGGAGAAAGGTCTGTCAGCTAGTTCTTTAAAGGGACAGATATCTGCTCTGTCTGTTTTGTTACACAAGCGTCTGGCAGCCATGCCAGATATTCAGGCGTTTGTACAGGCTTTAGTCAGAATCAAGCCTGTCTACAGACCTGTGTAAATTTAGTTCTTTCAGTTCTTCAAGGGGTTCTGTTTGATCCTCTACATTCCATAATATATTAAGTTACTATCTTGGAAAGTTTTGTTTTTAGTAGCTATTTCTTCTGCTAGAAGAGTTTCTGAATTGTCTGCTTTGCAGTGTAATTCACCCTATCTGGTGTTTCATACAGATAAGGTCGTTTTACGTACCAAACCTGGTTTTCTTCCAAAAGTGGTTTCCAATAAGAATATCAACCAGGAAATAGTTGTTCCTTCTCTGTGTCCTAATCCAGTTTCTAACAAGGAACGTCTGTTACACAATCTTGATGTGACTGAAAAGCATCATCCGGTTGGCTTATGAGACTGCTGGAAGGCAGCCTCCTGAACGAATTACAGCTCACTCTACTAGAGCTGTGACTTCCACATGGGCTTTCAAGAATGAGGCTTCTGTTGAACAGATTTGTAAGGCAGCGACTTGGTCTTCACTGCATACGTTTGCCAAATTTTACAAATTCGATACTTTTGCTTCTTCGGAGGCTATTTTTGGGAGAAAGGTTTTGCAAGCAGTGGTGCCTTCCGTTTAGGTTACCTGACTTGTTCCCTCCCTTCATCCGTGTCCTAAAGCTTTGGTATTGGTTCCCTCAAGTAAGGATGAAGCCATGGACCGGATACACCAATGTAGGAGAAAACAGAATTTATGTTTACCTGATAAATTTCTTTCTTCTACGGTGTATCCGGTCCACGGCCCGCCCTGGCATTTTGGTCAGGTTTAAATTAATTTTTTGTAAACTACAGTCACCACTGCACCCTATGGTTCTCCTTTTTCTCCTAACCGTCGGTCGAATGACTGGGGGGGCGGAGCCTGAGGGGAGCTATATGGACAACTCTGCTGTGTGCTCACTTTGCCACTTCCTGTAGGGATTGAGAATATCCCACAAGTAAGGATGAAACCGTGGACCGGATACACCGTAGGAGAAAGAAATTTATCAGGTAAACATAAATTCTGTTTTCTAGACAAGCATTAACAGTTTGTTGCTCTTCTATTTGGCCTAGCAACAGCTCCAAGAATCTTTTTGAAGGTTCTCGTGCCCTTCTATCTGTAATCAGAGAGCAGGGTATTGCAGTGTTTCCTTATTTGGACGATATCTTGGTACTGGCTCAATCTTTTCATTTAGCAGAATCTCACACAAATCAACTTGTGTTGTTTCTTCAAAGACATGGTTGGAGGATCAATTTACCAAAGCATTCCTTGATTCCTCAGACAAGGGTTACCTTTTTAGGTTTCCAGATAGATTCAGTGTTCATGACTCTGTCTTTAACAGACAAGGGACAAATGAAATTGGTTTCTGCCTGTCGAAACCTTCAGTCTCGATCATTCCCTTCAGTGGCTATGTGCATGGAAGTTTTAGGTCTCATGACTGCAGCATCGGACGCGATCCCCTTTGCTCGTTTTCATATGAGACCTCTGCAGCTTTGCATGCTGAATCAATGGTGCAGGGATTATACTCGGATATCACAGTTGATATGCTTAAATCCCAACATTCAACTCTCTCTGTCCTGGTGGTTAGTCCATCATCGGATTATTCAAGGCGCCTCTTTTGTTCATCCTGCCTGGACTGTGATTTCAACAGATGCAAGTCTCACAGGTTGGGGAGCTGTCTGGGGGTCTCTGACAGCACAAGGAGTTTGGAATCCTCAAGAGGCGAGGTTAACAATTAATATTTTAGAACTCAGTGCTATTTTCAGGGCTCTTCAGGCTTGGCCGCTATTAAAGAGAGAATTATTCATTCGTTTTCAGACAGACAATATCACAACTGTGGCATATGTCAATCATCAAGGGGGGACTCACAGTCCTTTAGCGATGGAAGAAGTATCTCGGATAATTTCTTGGACAGAATCCAACTCCTGTCTAATTTCTGCGATACATATCCCAGGTGTAGACAATTGGGAAGCGGATTATCTCAGTCGTCAGTCTTTACATAAAGGGGAGTGGTCTCTCCATCCAGATGTATTTTGTCAGATTGTACAGATGTGGGGTCTCTCCGAAATAGATCTGATGGCTTCCCATCTAAACAAGAAGCTTCCCAGGTACCTTTCCAGGTCCAGGGATCCTCAGGTGGAGATGGTGGATGCGTTTGCAGTTCCTTGGTTTTACCTACCTGCTTAAATTTTTCCGCCTCTAGTTCTTCCAAGGGTGATCTCCAAGATCATATTGGAACAATTACATGTGTTTCTGATAGCACCAGCATGGCCTCACAGGTTTTGGTATGTAGATTTTGTCCGAATGTCCAGTTGCCAACCTTGGCCACTTCCTTTAAGACCAGACCTTTTGTCTCAAGGGCCGTTTTTCCATCAGGATCTCAAATCGGTAAATTTGAAGGTATGGAAATTGAACGCTTAGTCATAGAGGTTTCTCTGACTCAGTTATGAATACTACGCTACAGGCTCGTCAGTCTGTTTCAAGGAAGATTTATTATCAGGTTTGGAAAACCTATATTTCATGGTGTTTTTCTCATAAATTCTCTTGGCATTCTTTTAGGATTCCTAGAATTTTACAGTTTCTTCAGGATGGTTTGGATAAAGGTTTGTCTGCAAGTACCTTGAAGGGACAAATCTCTGCTCTTTCTGTTTTATTTCATAGAAAGATTGCTAAACTTCCTGCTATTCACTATTTTGTTCAGGCTTTGGTTGGTATCAAGTCTGTTGTTAAATCAATCTCTCCTCCTTGGAGTCTTAATTTGGTTTTGAAAGCTTTGCAGGCTCCACCATTTGAGCCTATGCATTCTTTGGATATTAAACTACTTTCTTGGATTTTCCATTAGGATAAGGTTGTTTTGCAGACTTTGTTTAAGTTTCTTCCTAAGGTTGTGAATTTTAACAACATTAGTAGGGAAATTGGTGTTCCTTCCTTGTGTTCTAATCCCAAGAATACTCTTGAAAGATCGGTACATTCTTTGGATGTTGTAAGAGCTTTGAAATGTTATGTGGAAGCTACTAGAGATTTCAGGAAGACTTCTAGTCTATTTGTTGTTTTTTTCTGGTCCTAGGAAAGGTCAGAAAGCCTCTGCCATTTCTTTGGCATCTTGGTTAAAGCTTTTGATTCACAAGGCTTATTTAGAGGCGGGACAGTCTCCGCCTCAGAGAATTACAGCTCATTCTACTAGATCAGTCGCCACTTTTTGGGCTTTTAAGAATGAAGCTTCGGTTAATCAGATGTGCAAAGCAGCAACTTGGTCTTCTTTGCATACATTTACTAAATTTTACCATTTTGATGTATTTGCTTCTTCTGAAGCAGTCTTTGGTAGAAAAGTTCTTCAGGCAGCTGTCTCAGTTTTATTCTTCTGCTTATGATTTAAGTTTCTTTCTTGAAATTTATGTGAAATTTATAAGAAAGACTTTTTTTTTTTTGTGGATTTAATTTTTCAGCGGAAATAGCTGTTTTTATTTTATCCCTCCCTTTCTAGTGACTCTTCTGTGGTCTTCCTACATCTTGAGTATTTCTATCCCATACGTCACTAGCTCATGGACTCTTGCCAATTACATGAAAGAAAACATAATTTATGTAAGAACTTACCTGATAAATTCATTTCTTTCATATTGGCAAGAGTCCACGAGACCCACCCTTTTTTATGGTGGTTATGATTTTTGTATAAAAAGCACAATTTTATTTCCAGTTCCTCTTTTTGTATGGTTTTTTACTCCTTATTTTATCACTCCACTACTTGGCTATTCGTTAAACTGAATTGTGGGTGTGAATAAAAAGAGAGAAGCGCTCAACCTGGGAACAAACAATAGCATAATAGCTTGTTCTATGGCTAGTTACCACCCAAGAAGCAGCCTGTTTTTGCTCAACATGTACCTTTCACAGAGAAGAACTTTCCTGAAGCTTATCAGTCTGATCCTGACTTCACAGTACATTCCAGCCTCGAAATACCAGGCAATCCCTCTCTGAACGAGAGAAATAGCAAAACCCCAGACTTATGTTTCGGCCTATTGTGGGCCTCATCAGTGAGGTGCAGCCATATCCCTCTAGACACACTGAGCAACGGGTCCACGTCTGGATTCCCTCATCACCCTTAGGGAGACTTCCCTAAATGTCATAATTTACATAAATAAAGAGATAAGCACTCAACCTGAATTGTGGGTGTGGTGAGGGGTGTATTTATAGGCATTTTGAGGTTTGGGAAACTTTGCCCCTCCTGGTAGGATTGTATATCCCATACGTCACTAGCTCATGGACTCTTGCCAATATCAAAGAAATGAATTTATCAGCTAAGTTCTTACATAAATTATGTTTTTTTACATTTTCAGATTTTTTACAACTACAGAGTTTATATAAACCAATCAGCATGGGTGTTTCTGAAGCTTTGCAGTTGTAATTATTGTTTTTTCGCAGTGGTTTTTGTATATGATAATGGCAAAAACTGCCTGTCACAAATACCCCATGATTGAGATGCCAAGGGGTTAATTCTCTTTAGCCTGTAAGCTAAAAAACATTTGTTTTTTCAAGAAGAACTGTGTCCTGTGTTTATGTTGTTTGTTTTTTGTGTTAAAACCAGACCCCATTATAAATTGTTTCAGAATTCCACTTGAATAAATGTTATCATATAGGCATTAGTGCATCCAGGTAGTAAAAGTGCCTTTTCACAGAAACTGATAAGGTCAATATAGGGACATGGGTATAATGTAGATATGTGTTTAAAACATGTTATGACATTAGATGAAGGTAAATATGACAACCATGTCATATTTGTGATCAAATTGATTCCCACAATGTAAATAAGAGAGTGCCTTTCTGTCTATATGAAAATGGATGTATCTAGCAGAAATTATGATGTGTTCTATAATTTCAGTGAAAAAATGTGTGCGTTTTCCCTGCGCTGGTTAAACCTGATATGCCAGTGGGAAAAGGAGGATCCCAAACCTCCAAAAGTTTGACAATGCTAAATGAGAAAACTACTAACTAGTAGTAGATTACTCAACCCACAGCGCTAACAGCTTAAATCAGGACACCAAAATATAAAATATCAAATATGTTGCAAATCAAATACGGCTAACTCACAGATATAAATGTATCAAATATTACAATTTATTAAAATACATGAAATACGCTGATCAGACGTATATATATATATATATAAAAACAAAGTACAAAAACAAAACCAAATTATAGCAAATGTTAAAAACAATAGGGATAAATAACAGTGGAATAAATTATCCCCCGAAGAGCCGATAAGATGCACAAAGTGTAGTATCCAAGATCGCTGTGAAGCTGGAATCAGAACCAGAGATCAGATGACTTAAATTACGTTATTTCACTTCAACCCACGATCGAAGCTGGAACACAAATATATTCAAAATCACACGAAGAAAAAGAACCAAGCATAAGGTTTTCACTTTTACTTACACCAGAGGTTCTATTTGAGAGCGATGTCTTCCCCTTAGGTGTATCCTTGTCTGTGCGGTAACCAGCTGTATCGATGTCAACAATAATGGTACGAAGCTTGCAGTGGCTGTTAGACAGAACTTTTCTGATACGGAAGCCTACGAGGGACAGAATAATGCAACAGGAGCAACGCGTTTCAGCCCGTTCCGGGCCTTTTTCAAGCTCCAGATGAGTTCAGATGAATGGTTTATAAACCCTAAGAGAGATTTTCATTGGGTATTCCAATATTCGGCCAAATTAATTAATAAATAGCTCGAAATTCAGTGATAGACGTGAAAATGCAGAGTTACTAAAAATATGGTGTAACGAGATTTCTTAAACTTCAAAATTCAATTAAAGTAACAGTGTGTGCAATAAGTATTTGCATAAATAAATCCTATGTAGGGTTTATAAACCATTCATGTGATCTCATCTGGAGCTTGACAAAGGCCCGGAACGAGCTGAAACGCGTTGCTCCTGTTGCATTATTCTGTCCCTCGTAGGCTTCCGTATCAGAAAGGTTCTGTCTAACAGCCGCTGCAAACTTCGTACCATTATTGTGAACATCGATACAGCTGGTTACCGCACAGACAAGGATACGCCTAAGGGGAAGACATCGCTCTCAAATAGAACCTCTGGTGTAAGTAAAAGTGAAAACCTTTTGCTTGGTTCTTTTTCTTTGTGTGATTTTGAATATATTTGTGTTCCAGCTTCGACCCTGAAGTGAAATAACGTAATGAAAGTCATCTGATCTCTGGTTCTGAATCCAGCTTCACAGCGATCTTGGATACTACACTTTGTGCATCTTATCGGCTCTTCTGGGATAATTTATTCCACTGTTATTTATCCCTATTGTTTTTAACATTGTTTTTAACAGTTGCTATAATTTGTTTTTGTTTTTGTACTTTGTTTTTATATATACGTCTGATCAGCTTATTTCATGTATTTTAATAAATTGTAATATTTGATACATTTATATCTGTGAGTTAGCCTTATTTGATTTGCAACATATTTGATATTATTTAATATTTTGGTGTCCTGATTTAAGCTGTTAGCGCTGTGGGTTGAGTAATCTACTGCTAGTTAGTAGTTTTCTCATTTAGCATTCTATAATTTCAGGCAAAGACTTAGTTTATTGACGGTCATAAAAGATAAGGGGCTTCTCAGCCCCTGCAAAGAGGGTGAGGTCAGGCAACCTGATCTACAAGGGAAGCTGTTCTACAGAGTAAGGACCCATTACTTCATGCCATCCCCCTGGTGCACAGATTTCAAAAACTAGTACAGTATGAGGTTTCTATTTTCTTCTTTTTATTTTGAAAAACTGTTTGCTTGTGTGTAATTTTACTTGTAACAACTTTTTATTAATAATGCATTGTGCATAATATCTTTTGGCATAATAAATAATTCATTTATTAAGCTTTGGCCTTTGTCTAATATTTAAACCACGTTACTGAGAGAGACTGGAGTATTAGAACTGTATATTTTAGGTTATTTTCTGCTAAATTGTATTCTGAGAGTTAATGTGTAAGTCTGGGTTTCTCCTTAGGATTTTCCCTTTAATAAATCATAAGTAGTGGCAGCATAGTTAGTTTAGTGTGAGTGGCATTAAAGGGGAGTTTTGGGCATTTTTTATGTCTTGTACAGACTAAAGAGTGTTGTTAACCCTTGCACCCATGGAACTAAATCACAAGCTTGCCTGGCGTGGCTAGATTGTGACATATTAATGACAGTAGAAGGGGTCTGCTAACCCTTTCTGTGACAAACAATTGACTGGTGCAGGGTTGGTTAACCCAGGTCGTCACACTGCCCATAATGAAACTTTGGGAAATATAAATGAATCTAATGATGACGTGTAGATTGAGAAGGGGACCGAGTACCCCAACAGAAAGTGGTAACGGGGCAGAGGAAGCCCCAGAAAAGGCTACACTAAAGGTACGGTTAGACAGGTAGGAAGAGGACCACAAGAGGGCAATGTTACAAATGTCAAAGGATTGAAGGGTTTGGAGCAAAAGAGGGTGGTCAACAGTATCAAAGGCTGCAGACAGATCAAGGAGGATAAGCAGAGAGAAGTGGCCTTTTGATTTTGCTGTAAGTAGGTCATTGGTAACCTTAACAATTGTTGTCTCTGTGGAGTGATGGGGGCGAAATCCATTGCAGTGGGTCAAGGAGGGAGTTTAATGTAAGGAAATGGGATGGCCGTGTATATACTAGCTTTTCAAGAAGCTTTGAGGCAAGAGGGAGTAGGAAAATAGGGCGGTAGTTGAATGGGGAGATTGGATCGAGAGAAGGTTTTTTGAGGATAGGTGTGATCAGTGTATGTTTTAGACCTGAGGGAAATATACTGGTGCTGAGGGAGAGTTTGAAAATGTGTGTGAGTATAGGGGTAAGGATAGAAGAGAGGGAGGGGAGTAGCTGTGAGCGGATGAGGTTGAGGGGACAGGTAGTGATGTGAGAGCACAGTATAAGTGCAGAAACTTCTTCCTCAGTAACAGGTGCAAAAGATCTAAATTTATGACTGGGTTTTGAGTCCTCAACTTTACAATGGGCCATTTGGCCTCATGAGCGTCAGTGAATCTAGGCCAGTGTAGTATTCTCTTAACACCACACTACTCCATTTTGTTTGACTTATTTTCAACCATATTTCCAGCTCATTTTGTGTTTCTAGAATGTCTCTCTCAATATCCTCATTCTTGTCCTTGAACACTGTCCAGTTATCCTGTCTTGTTCCCTCCCCTAACTCATCTCTTTCTCACTCCTAGGGAAACAGATGGTCCACTATACTGCTCAGCCTCTTATTGTGATGGATTCTAATGGTCCAGATCTTCCCATTTTGCTGGAACTTCAGGAGGATGAGCCATACCTTGATGAGAGAGAAGAAGACTATTCAGAAGATCCTGCATTTTCTCTGCTCTCCTGGGACTCACAAAACAAGCCTACTGACCACAATATCTCCTAGAGATTTGACCTTCCCACGGAACCTCTTGCTTTGCAATGGTGATGGGCGCAGGGATCATCTGCTGTACTGCAGTGTGTAGGTACAGCCTGGATGTACATATGTCCCATTCCTAAACAAGCTGGTGATGATTCTGGCAATTGCTAATCAGCAATCGGATGGCGTGGTTAAGCCATCACAATCACACCAGTGGCAGTGCCTTGTTCATGGATTTGGTTATTGGTTTAAGTTGCTTTCATAAGAGACCCATTACTACAGGGTCTTGTAAGATGTTTTGGGAATTTGAATGTTAATGGTGTGCATATTTATTGTTATTTGATATGTCCCATAATGAAAACATGGCGTTGCTGTACTAAGACTGTGTATTGGATGAGTAGGAATACAAGCTTCCTGGAGAGTGGTGTTAACAGACAGGAGATTGTAACTAGAAAAAGATGACTGGTGCCATCTACTTGCACAGATACTTAGTAGCAGCAGTGGATTTTCCTGTTACTCTGTCTTCCACATAATAAGGTGGTAACTTAAAAAAAGACAAAGTAGTTTTCTGCAGTGCACAAGGTTAACAAGTTATCGAGCAGCAGCCTAATCTCTCCAGCCACGTAAGATGCAGAATAGGCTACAGAAATAATGGTGCATCTTAAGCTTACTCATCATAACATGTTTTGTGAAAATTGTACATGAATCCTACAACAGAATGCATCTTATGTCCTGGCACTTGTTTTCTATGATAAACTGTAACTCAGTGTCAGGATTCCAATATTTTATAGAAACCCTGGTGCATGTTCGAGAATATGGTAGAAATACAGGAGGTTAGTCCTTAGTGAAATGCAGTATATCGGAAAACATAGCACAACTCATGGGAGAGTATATGACATCTCTACCAGTTGTAGTAAAGCCCTTTATGGATGTGTGGAGCCAGCAGTTACCTATTAGTACGAAGGACCAGTTGAAAGTTTACTTGTTGGAAATTAGTTTATTTGGAGCAAAAATTCATAAAATGTATCACAATTTAGAGAAGGATTTCCAGGAACAGATCATTTAGTCAACAGGCACGTTCTAGAAGACTGCTGTTCAAGAGTCTAGTCAACAGTTAGAGGACTTAGCATGTCTGGCAGTGCAGTCAGTACTGGTTCTGAACATCACCACATCTGTCTCATACAACAATATAATGGCTACCAGCAATAACCATGTTTATTATTTATTCATTAGATTGTTGTGTTTGTTTAGTCTTCACAGCTGCTTCACTTTTATTAACCACTTTGCAGTTCTTTCCAGTTTGTTCTTCGTGTATGATGTAACATAGACTGACAATGTCATTTAGTCTTATGTTTTAATTTCTTTTCTTTGGTTCTCCATCTGATGTTATAAAGACTGACCAGTTACACAATCTGTTTCTTCACATTCATTCTGTTTATATGATGTATTTCTGTTTAGACTTAATTTCTAATATCATATCTTTCATTCTGATTGGTCATTTGAGTATGTCACCTTTTTTTCTAAATGTTCCTTTTTTACATGGCTATGCTCCTTTCCATCAAAATGAGCTGATGTGAGTGATATCTGCTCCTTCACATGGAAATTATTCCTATTGTGAGTGATATACACCTTCCCACCACTAAGGTCCCTAGTGTATTACGATCCTTGTTCCTGCAGAATGGTACTGAGTGTATATTGTCACATGCCATGCAGTATGAGTGATGTCATACACCTTCCCACCAGTATGGTCCCTTGTGTATTACGATCCTTGTTCCTGCAGAATGGTACTGAGTGTATATTGTCACATGTCTTCCATTGTGAGTGATGTCATACACATTTCCATCAGAATGGTCCCTTGTGTATTACGATCTTTGTTCCTGCAGAATGGTACTGAGTGTATATTGTCACATGCCTTCCAGTATGAGTGATGTCATACACATTCACATCAGAATGCTCCCTTGTGTATTACGATCCTTGTTCCTGCAGAATGGTACTGAGTGTATATTGTGTCAGTATATGGCCAGGTTATAATACAATATATTTAATAATTATTCTTTAAAAACAAACCCCCAATAAAATGCATATACAAAACAATAAAATTAATGTAAATTCCTAAATTCTTTATATTAGTTAAAATTTATAGACACATTGAATTATATTTATTGGAAACCAGATATAAATCAAACTATACCAGCGTAAACTGTTATAATATGCTATACAAAGATCATAAAAATTACCTTATTCACAATAATCTCCCAAATCAGAATTGCATTTAAATATCACAATAAAATATCACCGTATGGGTCACTAACTTCCAGACAACTATATTTAGGCTATTTAGCCCACAAATGATTCTATACAACTCTAATTAAAACACTATACGTTATATATATTCTAAATGTAAACAGCCAGTTTATATGCAAATTTATCTAAGCTGAAATGAATTCTTAATTATCTACAATTAAGACAAATTCTAAAATATATTTATATATTTGCTAAGATAAATTACTTAGCATTAATGATTAGTTTTAAAATACACAGGCTATGAAACACAAGTTTAAAATACAAATTGTCCTTTTAAAATGACTAACTGTAATTTAGTTATAGTTACTAAATAACTTTGATTTAAATATTAAAATATAGAACGGTCATACATCACTAACATGAGCCAATTTAGGATTTCGATCCTTTCAAAGTATTTTCAGATCACCTCATATGAAGAAACGTTATCGCATAGATCAAGAACTTAGTCTCAGCTTTTTGATTAAAGTGATTGTGTCCCAAGTATGGCAGCCAGTTATTCAATCACCAGTCTCAGCAGACAAAAGACTTTTTCTCTTCCTTGCATTCAGCTTTTCTTATATCTAATCATTGGTGATCTGTTTTTGGTTACGCCCCATGGTGCTTGTCTTGAATTGGCCCTAACGGAGCTTGTCCCTGGTCTGCCCTTAGAATTGAAACATTTGATTGGCTATTTGGATTTGCATGTGTTCTAATAGATAATTCATTTGGCTGTCATACCAGTTTTAATCCCCTAGGGGGCAGCAGACAACCGCAAGTATCTTCACCTTCAGTATTGCTAACAATTTAACACATCCTTATAAAGTGATTTTTTTAAACTACTTTACTTCCTTGTATTAATCATTTACAATTTTAATTATAGATGGGATGATATAATGTCATTTTCTCATTATTCCAATACCAAATACAAGTATGTTCCTAGTGATCATATTAATAAACAATTACACTATCAAACATTTGCTCTCTCCACAGAATCACAGCATTCAACATCCTGGCATTGCATTGTATCTCAATAGGAATGCAATATATTTCATATTTCTAATACATTTTGAATCCATGGAACACCAGATGTAGGTCTGAAATGAAAAGAATAGTGTTATTATTTTTGAGACATTTTGAATCCTTAAGACATTCTATGCTTTTAAAAAAAAATACATAGGTTAAGACATGTTAAAATCTTAACTCTCAGGTTTTCATGTTCATATTTAATATGTGTCTGAATATACATGTTCATTTGAGTATCTTAAATAGATTTGAACATTATAGACAAATCAGTTATATGACTTTTTAAGTATACATTCTGCTATTTAAAATCTAAGTTTTTACCAAGTCTGGAAAGTGGGATATTTTGTGTATTCAGTCAGCAGGAGATATTTAACTCTTGCATACGTTTAGGCTTCAAAAGAGTTCCAGTGAGCCATGGTGTTAAATTATCACATGTCTGTTGGCATATGCTTCTCTTTGAAATAACGTGCCTTTTTCTAATTGAACCAAATGACTGCCTGAACTAATTAGACCAAATGCTTCATTCCTTTGTTCTCACCTGGATGCATTGTAATTTTGCATATTGAGTGGGGAGGGGAGGAAAGGTTTAAGCTGAATCCTGGTATGTAATTAGCAAGGCATCTCATGGCTGATTTAATATTTAGAATACATTTAATGTATTCAGTGATAAAATGAGTATGCTCAAACTTACTATTTGAGAAATGCCATACTTATTTTATCTTATTATATATATATATATATATATATATATATATATATATATATATATATATATATATATATATATATATTGTCCACTGATGCCCTGACAATTGTCACGTGCCTTCCAGTATGAGCGATGTCATACACATTCCCGTCAGAATGGTCCCTTGTGTATTACGATCCTTGTTCCTGCAGAATGGTACTGAGTGTATATTGTCACATGCCTTACAGTATGAGTGATGTCATACACCTTCCCATCAGAATGGTCCCTTGTGTATGATGATCCTTGTTCCTGCAGAATGGTACTCAGTGTATATTGTCACATGCCTTCCAGTGTGAGTGATGTCATACACCTTCCCATCAGAATGGTCCCTTGTGTATTACGATCCTTGTTCCTGTAGAACGGTACTGAGTGTATATTGTCACATGCCTTCCAGTGTGAGTGATGTCACATTAGCTTTACCATCACAGTGGTTCCATGTACGTGATGATCCGATTTGCCCATCAAAATGATAGTTTCTGAGTGATGACCATATGTTTCCCTTTACCTATGTCTTGTCTAGCGAATGTCCTTAGCCTTCCTATCTTGTCTTACCTGTCGGATACCGTTTGCCCTGTCTGTGTAAGGTCATTCTTCTCATCCTCTATTAGGAAACAGGGTATCTCATATCACTCAGTTTATACACTTTGTCCCTGGTTATGGCGGTTTTGTGGGCAGCCTGGAGATCTGCTCCCAGCACAAAATTATTTTTTAAAAGCACATTGGCACCAGCTTGTCAGGAAAAAGATGAGCTAGTAGCTTCGGTTTAGTGGAAAGGACAGGATCACTCAGCCAGCCAGAGGAATATTACATTGGATTTGTTTATTAGTCAAGTCACAGAAAGTAAACAAAAAACATTGTTACATACAGCAAGCTAGCTAGAACATCCATGATGTAGGAAGTTTTCAGGTTTGGTTTCTATTTTGTATGGCACTAATCCTTCACAGAGGCTTAATAAGAACTCACTTGGCCCCAGAGCAAACGTCTGTGGAAGGCCCACTTCATTTGAACAGCACCATTTCCAAAGCATATTTAATGAGATATATATATATATATATATATACACATACACTGTCCAGCTGCCCCTGATATATAGGGTTCTTCCTATAAACCCAAACAACCAATATACATTCTGTTATCACAGCCAACAATATTAGCACGCTCTGGAGAGTCATTGCAAACTATGATATGAACCACACACAAAATATTGGAACTCTGAGGACTATTAGTCCATCTGAACACCCCTAACAAACACTACAGCACTAAGAAAAACTAAACACTAAAACACTTACCCAGCAAACTGCTTGCTTTTTGAGCAGAGACTTCCTTTTTTCCTGGTGTTTCTCAGTCACCAAAAGTTTAGAGGTGATTAAAAAAAAAAACTGCAGCCCTGTAACAAGCTGCTGTAAAATCTGATTGAACAACAGTTACATAGCAATGCTTTTCTTTCTAATGACACAATGAGTCCATAGATCATCTAATTGCTAATGGGATATATCACTCCTGCGCAGCAGGAGGCGGCAAAGAGCACCACAGCAAAGCTGTTAAATATCACCTCCCTTCCCTCCCACCCCAGTCATTCTCTTTGCCTATTTTAGAGCAAAGAAGTGGTAAAGTTAGGTGTTAGAAAAGATTCTTCAAGCAAGAGTTTATTATTTTTTAAGTAGTGCAAGATTGTGCTGCTTTGTTCTAGGGTGTAGCCGTAGTCCACATCAATCTCTTCAGTAGGGCAGTGGTGACTTTAGAGCAATGGGAACTTGTGGGACATAATTCTCACTGCGCCTCCCATGTAATTTATGCTGGCCTAATTCTGAAAGCCTGAGTGAATTACTCAGTCTTTATTTCTTTCCACAGGTCTATGTGAGGGAGAGGACCTCTTAAACCTGGTGAGCTGCCTTGCCGTCGGACAGATTTGTTAGGTAAGTGCTGACTTTATTATTTCTGGGGGAAGAAAGAAAAACACTCAGAAAGAGTGGGCACTTTATTTCAAAGCATTATAAAGGGCTCAGAATGAGGGCACTTAAACTCTCCTATACTGGAGAGGACTTATTAGACAGACTTTTTATGCAGGCACTGGGGCTGAGGAGATGTTTTGGCTCGGGTGGTTAACTTTTCTCAGCGGTTAAACTTTTACAATATGCTGACCGGGAGATTATTGTTTGGGGACGCTCACGATGGGCGGAGCTATGTGAGGCAGCAATCTGTGTTGAGCGCCACTTTTATTGCACTTACGAGTACGGAGGAAGAGATTCCACA
Organism: Bombina bombina; assembly: GCF_027579735.1. Taxonomy (NCBI): domain Eukaryota; kingdom Metazoa; phylum Chordata; class Amphibia; order Anura; family Bombinatoridae; genus Bombina; species Bombina bombina. The sequence continues at coordinate 1,159,645,364 of NC_069503.1, forward strand.
GGGTCTGTCTAGAAACACATGATTCTCTGAAAGCATGCGTTTCTAGGACCGGAGAACAGCTCCTTTCATCTTCTGCTGAGTTCTGGATCGTTTGTCTTGTGGGAAATTGCTAAAGCTCCGCTGTAGCAGGTCAGGTAGGCACCTCAGCAAAGAAGCTGAGGTGTAGAGGTGATCTATTATTGTTACAGTAAAAACGTTACGCTTTAAAATTTAAAGGGAAAGTAACGTTTTTTCAATTTTAATTTTTTAGTAAAAATTAAGGTTTTTATTTGATAATTTGATCCATTGTGAGTCAGAATGGACCAAGAGGCTTTGCAAAATGTCACTTGTTGTTTTGATGCCAATGTGGAACCACCAGTCTGTATTGGGAGGACTTTAAATTATAGGAATAGACTTTTTTCTGAGCCAACATTTTCCAAGGATGCTGTTCAGGAGTCTGACAATGTTCAATATATGCAGCAGCTTTCTCCTCAAGCGTCCCAAATTTTACCGCCCACACATGCAGTGCCCTGCGCTTCCTTTCTAACGCCTCCTGGAGTTACATTGCAAGACATCGCTTCTCTCATGTCTTCTGCAGTTTCTGATGCGTTGTCTGCTTTTCCCATGTTGCAGGGAAAGCGTAAGAGACAAAACAAACATTCAGTAAGCGAGGTTTCTGACACAGTTGTTACTATTTTGAATGCCCCTCCCAGAAGCCTGAGGAGGAGGATACTTCGGTAGCATCTGAAGGTGAAATTTCAGATTCTGACAGTGTAATTCCTCTTGCTGATATTGAAGTTGTATCTTTCAGGTTTAAGCTAGAACACCTCCGTCTGTTACTCAAGGAGGTTTTAGCTACATTGGACAACTGCGACACCACGGTCGTAGTTAATCGTAAGAAATCCAGTAAGCTAAACAAATATTTTGATGTACCTTCCTCGGTAAAGGTTTTTCCAGTACCAGACAGAGCTTCTAAATCATTGCTAAGGAATGGGAGAGACCGGGTATCCCTTTTTCTCCATCCCCTATATTTAAAAAGATGTTTCCCATAGCGGACTCTATCAAGGAGTCTTGGAAAACAGTACCCCGGGTGGAAGGGGCAATTTCCACTCTGGCCAAGAGGACTACCATCCCCATTGAGGATAGTTGTGCCTTTAAGAATCCTATGGACAAAAAAATTAGAGGGATTACTCAAGATGATGTATGTACACCAGGGTTTACAATGGCAACCTGCAGTGTGCATTGCTACTGTCACTAGTGCGGTGGCATATTGGTTTGATGCGTTGTCTGATGCTATTAGGACAGACACTCCCCTTGATGAGATCCAGGATAGGATAAAAGCCCTTAAGTTGGCGAATTCCTTTATTACTGATGCTTCCCTACAGGTTATCAAACTGGGAGCAAAGATTTCAGGTTTTGCTGTTCTAGCCCGCAGAGCTTTATGGTTAAAATCTTGGTCTGCGGATGTGTCATCTAAGACTAAACTTTTAGCGATTCCATACAAGGGAAAGACCTTGTTTGGACCGGGTTTGATGGAAATAATCTCTGATATTACGGGAGGAAAGGGTCATCTCCCTCAGGATAAGAGACACAAACAAAAGGGACGTCAGAGTAATTTTCGTTCCTTTTCGAAATTTCAAGGGAAATTCTTCTGCTTCCTTTTCCAAGCAGGAGCAGTCCAAACCTTCCTGGAGCAAGGGAAAACAATCCAAAAAGCCTACTATTGATTCAAAAACAGCATGAAGGGCCTGATCCGGGACCGGATCTTGTAGGGTGCAGACTTTCCTTCTTCACTCAGGCTTGGGTTTGAGATGTTCAGGATCCCTGGGCAGTGAACATTGTGTCCCAGGGATACAAACTAGAGTTCAAGAACTTTCCTCCCAGGGGCAGGTTTCTGCTTTCAAGGTTATCTGTAGCCCAGACAAAGAGAGAGGCGTTCTTACACTGTGTAAGGGAACTCTCCGACCTGGGAGTGATAGTTCCTGTTCCGATGCAGGAACAGGGTCTGTGGTTCTATTCCAATCTGTTCGTGGTTCCCAAAAAGGAAAGAACCTTCAGACCAATTTTAGACCTCAAGAGTCTAAACAAATTCCTCAAAAGTACCATCCTTCAAGATGGAAACTATTCGTTCCATTCTTCCTTTGATCCAGGAGGGTCAATTTATGACTACCGTGGATTTAAAGGACGCGTACCTGCATGTTCCCATTCACAGGGATCATCACAAGTTTCTAAGGTTTACATTTCTAGGCAAACACTTCCAATTCGTGGCTCTTCCTTTCGGCCTTGCCACAGCTCCCAGAATTTTCTCAAAGGTTCTGGTATCTCTGTTAGCAGTGCTCCGATTATGGGGCATATCAGTGGCGCCCTATCTGGACGATATCCTGGTCCAGGTGCCATCATTTCAACAAGCAAGCTCCCACATGGAATTGTTATTTTTCCTGCGATCTCACAGATGGAAGGTACATTTGGAAAAGAGCTCCTTAGTTCCAAATACAAGGGTAACTTTTTTGGGAACCATAATAGATTCCCTGTCAATGAAAATCTTTTTGACAGATGCCAGGAAAAGATTTTCGATTCTTGTCTTTCGCTTTAGTCCTCTCCTCGGACATCAGTGGCTCAGTGCATGGAGGTAATCGGTCTGAAGGTAGCAGCTATGGACATCATACCATTCGCCCGGTTCCACCTCAGACCTCTGCAGTTAAACATGCTCAGTCAGTGAAACAGGGATTATGCAGACCTGTCTCCGCAAATACAGCTGGTGTAGGAGACAAGGGATTCTCTTCTTTAGTGGTTGTCTCAGGATCATCTCTACCAGGGAACCTGCTTTTGCAGACCCTCTTGGGTGATTGTGACCGCAGACGCCAGCCTTCTGGGATGGGGAGCAGTCTGGGGCTCTCTAAAGGCTCAGGGAACTTGGACTCGGTCGGAGTCTGTTCTGCCCATAAACATTCTGGAGCTGAGAGCAATCCTCAATGCTCTTCTGGCCTGACCTCAGTTGGCTTCAGCCCGGTTCATCAGGTTCCAGTCAGACAACATAACTTCAGTGGCTTACATCAACCATCAGGGAGGAACACAGAGTTCCTTAGCCATGACAGAGGTAGCCAAGATAATTCAGTGGGCGGAAACCCACAATTGCTGTCTATCGGCAATCCACATCCCAGGGGCTGACAACTGGAAGGCGGACTTCCTGAGCAGGCAGACCTTTCACCCGGGGGAGTGGGAACTCCACCCGGAAGTGTTTTCCATCCTGATTCTCAAATGGGGTCAGCTGGAATTGGATCTCATGGCATCTCGGCAGAATGCCAAGCTTCCGAGGTACGGGTCAAGGTCAAGGGACTCTCAGGCTTTACTGATAGATGCCCTGGCGGTACCTTGGACCTTCAGTCTGCATACATATTTCCTCCATTTGCTCTTCCTCGGGTCATTGCTCGAATCAAGCAGGAGAGGGCATCGGTGATCCTCATTGCACCGGCGTGGCCTCGCAGGATTTGGTATGCAGACCTGGTGGACATGTCATCTCTTCCACCTTGGAGACTTCCGTTGAGGAAGGACCTTCCATTTCAAGGGCCCTTCCTTCATCCAGATCTAGTTTCTCTGAAGCTGTCTGCTTGGAGATTGAACGCTTAATTTTATCCAAGCAGGGATTTTCAGAATCGGTCATAGAGACCATGATTCAGGCTCGTAAACCTGTGACTAGAAAGATTTACCACAAGATATGGGGTAAATATCTATATTGAAGTGAATCCAAGGGCTACTCTTGGAGTAGAGTTAGGATTCCTAGAATTCTGTCCTTTCTCCAAGAAGGTTTGGAGAAGGGTTTATCGGCAAGTTCCCTAAAGGGTCAAATATCTACCTTGTCTATTTTGTTACATAAACGCCTGGTGGACATACCAGATGTGCAATCGTTTTGCCAGGCCTTGGTTAGGATTCCTGGAGTCTTAATTTAGTTATTAAGGTTCTTCAATGGGCTCGGTTTGAGCCTATGCGTTCCTTAGATATTAAGTTATCTTGGAAAGTTTTGTTTCTTGTTGCTATTTCTTCTGCTCGTAGAGTGTCAGAGCTCTCTGCATTACAGTATGACTCTCCTTATCTGATTTTTCATTCGGATAAGGTAGTTTTACGTACAAAGTTAGGGTTTCTCCCTAAAGTAGTTTCTGACCGGAACATTAATCAGAAGATTGTTGTTCCTTCCTTGTGTCCTAATCCTTCTTCTCAGAAGGAACGGCTTCTACACAATTTGGACGTGGTACGTCCTCTAAAATTCTATTTACAGGCGACTAAGGATTTTCGTCAGTCTTCTGCCTTATTTGTGGTTTTCTCTGGAAAACGTAAGGGACAGAAAGCTACGGCTACTTCTCTTTCTTTGTGGCTGAAGGGTATCATACGTTTGCCTATGAAACTGCTGGACAGCAACCTCCAGAGAGAGTTACGGCTAATTCCACGAGGGCTTTTGCTTCCTCATGGGCATTCAAAAATGAAGCTTCTATGGAACAGATTTGCAAGGCTGCAACTTGGTCCTCTCTTCACACTTTTTCAAAATTCTATAAATTTGAAACTTTTGCCTCAGCTGAGGCCGCTTTTGGGAGAAAGGTTCTTCAAGCAGTGGTGCCTTCCGTTTAGGTTCCCTGTCTTGTCCCTCCCTTATCATATGTGTACTCTAGCTTGGGTATTGAATCCCATTAGTAATTTGATGATCGGTGGACTCATTGTGTCATTAGAAAGAAAACAAAATTTATGCTTACCTGATAAATTGTTTTCTTTCTTGACACAATGAGTCCACGGCCCACCCTGTTTTTGGGTTTTTTCGGCAGGTTGTTGGTATGTTATAAACTTCAGATACCTCTGCACCTTGTTACTTCCTTTCCTTTACTTCGTTGAATGACTGGGGTGGGAAGGAAGGCAGGTGATATTTAACTGCTTTGCTGTGGTGCTCTTTGCTGCCTCCTGCTGGGCAGGAGTGATATATCCCATTGGTAATTAGATGATCCGTGGACTCATCGTGTCAAGAAAGAAATACATTTATCAGATAAGCATAAATTTTGTTTTTGCATAAGGAATGTGGAAGCATATGGTAAATGCAAAGTGCTGCAAGTGATGAGCTTCATTATTATTGTCGGTATGCACATAGATTAGAGATTACCAGACAGTGCTGTGATGGTCCCTAGTATGTGTTGGTGATAACCAGACAGTGCTCTACAAGTCAGAAGGTCACAAGTACATGCTAGTGATTACCAGACAATGCTGTGATGGTCACAAGTACGTGTTAGTGATTACCAGACAGTGCTGTGATGGTCACTAGTATGTGTTGGTGATAACCAGACAGTGCTCTACAAGTCAGAAGGTCACAAGTACGTGCTAGTGATTACCAGACAATGCTGTGATGGTCACAAGTACGTGTTAGTGATTACCAGACAGTGCTGTGATGGTCACTAGTACGTGTTTGTGATTACCAGACAGTGCTCTGCGAGTCAGAAGGTCACAAGTATGTGTTAGGGATTACCAGACAGTACTCTACGAGTCAGAAGGTCACAAGTACGTGTTAGTGATTACCAGACAGTGCTGTGATGGTCACTAGTATGTGTTAGTGATTACCAGACAGTGCAGTAGCTGGGGGTCTGAGCATATGTTGATCAGCAGTAGCTGGGGGTCTGAGTATTTGCTGATCAGCAGTAGCCAGGGGTCTGAGCATATATTGATCAGCAGTAGCCAGGGGTCTGAGCATTTGCTGGTCAGCAGTAGCCGGCAGTTTGAGTATATGTTGATCAGCAGTAGCCGGGGGTCTTAGCATTTGCTGATCAGCAGTAGCCGGGGGTCTGAGCATTTGCTTATCAGCAGTAGCCGGGGGTCTGAGTATTTGCTGATCAGCAGTAGCCCGGGGTCTGAGTATTTGCTGATCAGCAGTAGCCGGGGGTCTGAGCATATATTGATCAGCAGTAGCCAGTGGTCTGAGCATTTGCTGGTCAGCAGTAGCCGGGGGTCTGAGCATTTGCTGATCAGCAGTAGCCGGGGTTTTGGCATTTGCTGATCAGCAGTAGCCGGGGGTCTGAGCATTTGCTGATCAGCAGTAGCCGGGGGTCTGAGCATTTGCTGATCAGCAGTAGCCGGGGGTCTGAGCATTTGCTGATCAGCAGCAGCCGGGGGTCTGAGCATTTGATGATCAGCAGTAGCCGGGGGTCTGAGCATTTGCTGATCAGCAGTAGCCGGGGGTCTGAGTATATGCTGATCAGCAGTAGCCGGGGGTCTGAGCATTTGCTGATCAGCAGTAGCCGGGGGTCTGAGCATTTGCTGATAAACAGTAGCCGGGGGTCTGAGTATATGCTGATCAGCAGTAGCCGGGGGTCTGAGCATTTGCTGATCAGCAGTAGCCGGGGTCTGAGCATTTGCTGATCAGCAGTAGCCGGTGGTCTGAGTATATGCTGATCCGCAGTAGCCGGGGGTCTGGGCATGTGCTAATCAGCATAAGCCGGGGGTCTGAGTATGGTTGATCAGCATAAGCCCGGAGTCTGAGCATGCGGCACTATAGTGTATAGTCTAAACCTTCCATGTCTCTAGGTTTGCTCTGCACTAAAACATTTATACATTTAGTCCTTGACTTGTTTATAGTGAATTGCACTTTGTGTTTTTACAAAGATGCTGTTTCTGTATAATCTGATATGTATAAATATAAAAAGGGTTGTGTATAAAGCGACATGGTGTCCTTGCCATTTTTTTTTATCTTGTTAATGATTTCCACGACTCCAGAACTCTCTAATAGTACATCCAAAGCGTTGCTCTATAATCACTAGTCATCTGCTGACATAGCTTCTGTTTGTTTATATACAAGCAATAATAACATAACTATAGAAGTACAGTCTGTTAGAATAGACACGTGTACATCAGCTATAGCAGTACAGTCTGTTAGAATAGCATACCCCCCGACTGTCCCAATTTTCGTGGGACAGTCCCGATTTTAGGGATCTGTCCCCTGTCCCGGGTTGCTAGCCATCTGTCCCAATTTGTCCCATGCATTAAAATTTTTTTATTTTTTTTTAATTCTATTGGGCCCATACTCAGAATCAGCTGGCTTTGCTCTCACATGGTTAGATACCTGTTAGATTCCATGTGGAAAAGGAATGGTGTGTGGGTTAAGCAGGAGTAAGAAGGCTGTATACACTCTGACCACGGGTAATGGTGACCTCTCTAACCTACCTCTGATAGTGATGATGTCTAACCCCTGGTGATTATACTAGCATGCCTTCAGTTTTATACAATGAGCAGTGCTAATACCAGGGTAACGAACAGTGGCAGCCGCAGACTGCCAGCTAATGTGCTTGCCAACCCCAGGACCCCATACAATGAATTACAGATACACATATATGATGTAGTGTGTGTGTCTATCTGTATCCATAACTGTGTGTGTGTGTGTGTATCTGCATGTATAAGTTTATGCTATGTAGTGTGTGGTGTGTGTCTGCATGTATAAATGTAAGCTATGTAGTGTGTGTGTATCTGTGTGTATAAGTGTATGCTATGTAATGTGTGTGTATCTGCATGTATAAGTTTATGCTATGTAGTGTGTGGTGTGTGTCTGCATGTATAAATGTAAGCTATGTAGTGTGTGTGTATCTGTATGTATAAGTTTATGCTATGTAGTGTGTGTGTGTCTGCATGTATAAGTGTATGCTATGTAGTGTGTGTGTATCTGTATGTATAAGTGTATGCTATGTAGTGTGTGTGTGTCTGCATGTATAAATGTAAGCTATGTAGTGTGTGTGTATCTGCATGTATAAGTGTATGCTATGTAGTGTGTGTGTATCTGCATGTATAAGTGTATACTATGTAGTGTGTGTGTGTGTGTCTGCATGTATAAGTGTATGCTATGTAGTGTGTGTGTATCTGTATGTATAAGTGTATGCTATGTAGTGTGTGTGTGTCTGCATGTATAAATGTAAGCTATGTAGTGTGTGTGTATCTGCATGTATAAGTGTATGCTATGTAGTGTGTGTGTGTCTGCATGTATAAATGTAAGCTATGTAGTGTGTGTGTCTGCATGTATAAGTGTATGCTATGTAGTGTGTGTGTATCTGCATGTATAAGTGTATACTATGTAGTGTGTGTGTGTGTGTCTGCATGTATAAGTGTATGCTATGTAGTGTGTGTGTATCTGTATGTATAAGTGTATGCTATGTAGTGTGTGTGTGTCTGCATGTATAAATGTAAGCTATGTAGTGTGTGTGTATCTGCATGTATAAGTGTATGCTATGTAGTGTGTGTGTGTATCTGTATGTATAAGTTTATGCTATGTAGTGTGTGTGTGTTTGCATGTATAAATGTAAGCTATGTAGTGTGTGTATGTGTATCTGCGTGTATAAGTGTATGCTATGTAGTGTGTGTGTCTGCATGTATACGTGTATGCTATGTAGTGTGTGTATCTGCCTGTATAAGTGTATGCTGCATGTATAAGTGTATGCTATGTAATGCGTGTGTATCTGCATGTATAAGTGTATACTATGTAGTGTCTGTATCTGCCTGTATAAGTGTATGTTATGTAGTGTGTGTGTATCTGCATGTATAAGTGTATGCTATGTAATGCATGTGTATCTGCATGTATAAGTGTATACTATGTAGAAAATAAGAAAAGTTATGTCAGTGGTTAACCCGTGAATAGCCGTATATAGTATAAGGAAAGGTAGTCCTCAGCTCTCAGTGATTCGTTAACATAAGCATAAGCACTTTATATATCTGAGCAATATTGATGCACTAGAAGTGGATTGGTGTCCGTATAAAACTTTAGACATAAGTCCTATGTGAAAAGCATATGTGAATATGCCGACTCACCCGCTCTGATCCTCGGTAGAATTTCACGAGTATCCACACTTCGCGGAAATGAAGCTGTAACTTGCTCCAACTACTCGCGAAGAGAAGCTCAACAGGAATGTAAACTTACGGCCGCCGCCGACAACGTACTGCTCCTGCAGTGACTCCGGTCAGGCAGCTTCCTTCCAAGCCGGTTTCAATGTTCCTCTGAGATTTCAGACAGTTAGATCCAATCTGCCAATGGCGATCCAGATGCGGGGTCACGTGTTGAACAATTGACCAATCAAGTGCAATGCTCGTACCTGCTGTTTAGCTGGAGCTCTGTAACGGGTAAATCGATGGGTCCACCTGGGGTTGCCTGTAAGTACTTGCAGATGAGGGGTACCATGTACAGGATTCCTTGTAATCCTAGCGAGGCATGTAGAAAAGAAAAAGAAGAAGCGGTCCCGACATCCAGTAAGTTAAAAAACAGCTTTATTTAATCCATTTAAAATATTAACATGGGTCACACAGTAAAAAATAGGTTTTACGCGTTTCGGCCCAGTGCCGTACTCATAAACCTAATTAGACACAGGTGAGTGTATGTTTAAAAGGGTTACAAACTTCATGGCTATTGGTTGGTGTGTAACACACCCCTATTAACCATGCAAATACAGAATCTGCAGAAGTGATAGAGCACCTAATAAAGCATTACTCTGATCAAAAAACAGATATGGAACTATAAGCAATATATACCTGATATTAAGCAACATTGTAGTTTTAGACAAAAGGTTCACTTGGTGCAAATATATGAATAATACAAATATATAGGCTGCCTAGAGAGCGCCTGTGACCATATTGTATGGATGTTTGCACTTAAGATCTAATATATCCTATGTATAGTGTGCCTTATTCAGGAATTAAGTACTATTGATGTACCCATATATATTATAGATAGTTTTTAACTCATAAAGACATTTTTCATTTTAATCTTTAATTTTTACTTTTTGTTTTAGATCGTTTAGTTTCTAAATGGTACTTATAGTAGATAGATTGTAGGTATCAAAATGAGATTGAAAATTTCTAATCATCATCTATTATATAATGAAAATAAAGAACATATGAAACATATATCTTGATCACAATGTGGTAGCTTTATGCTGTACATTTGGGAAAAGAATGAATGAACAGAGTGCCTCCTCTACATATGTTATTAAGTATGGGTGCACTGGACCATGAAACAGTTTATTTCCAATGGTTGATAATATCAAACTCTGAATTGAATCCATTAGGAACCTGAGTATTTAGTTTCATGATCCAGTACACCTCCTGTTTCGCCAGGATCTCGTCCTTATTGCCACCCCTGGGAGGCAATCTGATGGTCTCGATGCCTCGCCACCTAAATGCTCCAGTATCTTTGCCGTGCACCTCAATGAAATGCCGTGATAATGCAGAACATGGTTTCTCATATTTTATTTATCCTAGATGTTCTCTAATTCGGGTACGGACCTCCCTACTGGTCATTCCAACATATTGTTTGGAGTGTACCCGGCATTCAATGAGGTACACTACATAGGTGCTGGAGCATTTTATGCACCCTCTGGATGCAAATTGTTGAGTAGTAGTGCAAGAATAAAAATCTTTGCCCTCAGTGATGAAATCACATGCTTTGCAGTAGGTGCCGTTAACTTGCATCCAAGAGCCCCTGTTCTTTTGTTTGCAAGGCAAAAGGCTTGGGGACAACATGTTACCCAAAGTTAGGTTTTTGGAATAAACACACCTAAACGTCACCTAGAAGTATAGGAAAATACTTCCGGATGATGTCACATACTTTAGAATAGTCTGAAGAATATTGTGTAATGAAGGTGAGAGGTCTTTTATCTCTATTGCCACGGCTGGGCACTACAGAGATATTCTTTCCCTCCATTGCTGTTTGTTTAGCTATGTTATTTAAAAGCTTTGGTGGATATCCCCTATCCTTTAATCTTTGCTTGAGTAGTTTTGATTCTTTCAAGAAATCACAGTCATTGCTGCAAACCCTCCTGGCTCTCAGGAATTGTCCCTTTACTATTCCCTTAAATACATGGGAAGGATGTCCACTCTTGTGATGGAGGATTGTATTCCCTGAGATAGGTTTCCTATAAAGTTTTGAAACAATCTTGTGTGTTTGACAATCTCCTGTTAGGGTGACATCTAAAAGATATACGTTTCATATGTTCTTTATTTTCATTATATAATAGATGATGATTAGAAATTTTCAATCTCATTTTGATACCTACAATCTATCTACTATAAGTACCATTTAGAAACTAAACGATCTAAAACAAAAAGTAAAAATTAAAGATTAAAATGAAAAATGTCTTTATGAGTTAAAAACTATCTATAATATATATGGGTACATCAATAGTACTTAATTCCTGAATAAGGCACACTATACATAGGATATATTAGATCTTAAGTGCAAACATCCATACAATATGGTCACAGGCGCTCTCTAGGCAGCCTATATATTTGTATTATTCATATATTTGCACCAAGTGAACCTTTTGTCTAAAACTACAATGTTGCTTAATATCAGGTATATATTGCTTATAGTTCCATATCTGTTTTTTGATCAGAGTAATGCTTTATTAGGTGCTCTATCACTTCTGCAGATTCTGTATTTGCATGGTTAATAGGGGTGTGTTACACACCAACCAATAGCCATGAAGTTTGTAACCCTTTTAAACAGACACTCACCTGTGTCTAATTAGGTTTATGAGTACGGCACTGGGCCGAAACGCGTAAAACCTATTTTTTACTGTGTGACCCATGTTAATATTTTAAATGGATTAAATAAAGCTGTTTTTTAACTTACTGGATGTCGGGACCGCTTCTTCTTTTTCTTGTATACTATGTAGTGTGTGTGTATCTGCCTGTATAAGTGTGTGTGTGTGTGTATATCTGCATGTATAAGTGTATGCTATGTAGTGTGTGTATCTGCATGTATAAGTGTATGCTATGTAGTGTGTGTATCTGCATGTATAAGTGTATGCTATGTAGTGTGTGTGTATCTGCATGTATAAGTGTATGCTGTGTAGTGTGTGTATCTGCATGTATAAGTGTATGCTATGTAGTGTGTGTGTATCTGCATGTATAAGTGTATGCTATGTAGTGTGTGTGTGTATCTGCATGTATAAGTGTATGCTATGTAGTGTGTGTGTGTGTGTATCTGCATGTATAAGTGTATGCTATGTAGTGTGTGTGTATCTGCATGTATAAGTGTATGCTATGTAGTGTGTGTGTATCTGCATATATAAGTGTATGCTATGTAGTGTGTGTGTATCTGCATGTGTAAGTGTATGCTATGTAGTGTGTGTGTATCTGCATGTGTAAGTGTATGCTATGTAGTGTGTGTGTGTATCTGCATGTATAAGTGTATGCTATGTAGTGTGTGTGTGTATCTGCATGTATAAGTGTAGTGTGTGTGTATCTGCATGTGTAAGTGTATGCTATGTAGTGTGTGTGTGTGTGTATCTGCATGTATAAGTGTATGCTATGTAGTGTGTGTGTGTATCTGCATGTATAAGTGTATGTTATGTAGTGTGTGTGCATCTGCATGTGTAAGTGTATGCTATGTAGTGTGTGTGTATCTGCATGTGTAAGTGTATGCTATGTAGTGTGTGTATCTGCATGTGTAAGTGTATGCTATGTAGTCTGTGTGTGTAGCTGCATGTATAAGTGTATGCTATGTAGTGTGTGTATCTGCATGTGTAAGTGTATGCTATGTAGTGTGTGTATCTGCATGTGTAAGTGTATGCTATGTAGTGTGTGTATCTGCATGTGTAAGTGTATGCTATGTAGTGTGTGTATCTGCATGTATAACTGTATGCTATGTAGTGTGTGTGTATCTGCATGTGTAGGTTTATGCTATGTAGTATGTGTGTATCTGTATGTATAAGTGTATGCTATGTAGTGTGTGTATCTGCATGTATAAGTGTATGCTATGTAGTGTGTGTGTGTATCTGCATGTATAAGTGTATGCTATGTAGTGTGTGTGTATCTGCATGTATAAGTGTATGCTATGTAGTGTGTGTGTATCTGCATGTATAAGTGTATGCTATGTAGTGTGTGTGTATCTGCATGTATAAGTGTATGCTATGTAGTGTGTGTGTATCTGCATGTATAAGTGTATGCTATGTAGTGTGTGTGTATCTGCATGTATAAGTGTATGCTATGTAGTGTGTGTGTATCTGCATGTGTAAGTGTATGCTATGTAGTGTGTGTGTATCTGCATGTGTAAGTGTATGCTATGTAGTGTGTGTATCTGCATGTGTAAGTGTATGCTGTGTAGTGTGTGTATCTGCATGTGTAAGTGTATGCTGTGTAGTGTGTGTATCTGCATGTGTAAGTGTATGCTGTGTAGTTTGTGTGTATCTGCATGTGTAAGTGTATGCTGTGTAGTGTGTGTGTATCTGCATGTGTAAGTGTATGCTGTGTAGTGTGTGTGTATCTGCATGTGTAAGTGTATGCTATGTAGTGTGTGTGTGTATCTGTATGTATAAGTGTATACTATGTAGTGTGTGTGTATCTGCATGTGTAAGTGTATGCTGTGTAGTGTGTGTATCTGCATGTGTAAGTGTATGCTATGTAGCGTGCTTCTGTGCATTTTTGCTGACTTTAAAGGCCAGAATCTAGAATATTAATGGGGAATGCAGAGAGCAGTTTTAAAGAATTTATTATTAAATGTCCAATTAAGATAAAAATATTTAGCAATTTCTTTGCAGAGGCTTATTAAATACATAGCTCACATAGCCATACCAGTGGTTTGAGCTTGCGTTTGATTTGCTGCCTAAGTGTATTAAAATATATGACTTTATTTTGAATTTTATTTATATTACTTTGGTCTTTTGATTTTTAAGCCCCGCCCACCACATTTCAATTTTTTTGCCGCGGGGGGGTCCCTCTTTTGAATTTTGAAATGTTGGGAGATATGGAATAGACACATGTACATCAGCTATAGCAGTACAGTCTGTTAGTCACATGTACATCAGCTATAGCAGTACAGTCTGTTAGTCACATGTACATCAGCTATATTAGTACAGTCTGTTAGTCATGTGTACATCAGCTATAGCAGTACAGTCTGTTAGTCACATGTACATCAGCTATATTAGTACAGTCTGTTAGTCATGTGTACATCAGCTATAGCAGTACAGTCTGTTAGTCACATGTACATCAGCTATATTAGTACAGTCTGTTAGTCACATGTGTATCAGCTATAGCAGTACAGTCTGTTAGTCACATGTACATCAGCTATATTAGTACAGTCTGTTAGTCATGTGTACATCAGCTATAGCAGTACAGTCTGTTAGTCATATGTGTATCAGCTATATTAGTACAGTCTGTTAGTCACATGTACATCAGCTATAGCAGTACAGTCTGTTAGTCACATGTACATCAGCTATAGCAGTACAGTCTGTTAGTCATATGTGTATCAGCTATAGCAGTACAGTCTGTTAGTCACATGTACATCAGCTATAGCAGTACAGTCTGTTAGTCACATGTACATCAGCTATAGCAGTACAGTCTGTTAGTCATGTGTACATCAGCTATAGCAGTACAGTCTGTTAGTCACATGTACATCAGCTATAGCAGTACAGTCTGTTAGTCACATGTACATCAGCTATAGCAGTACAGTCTGTTAGTCATATGTGTATCAGCTATAGCACTATTGTCTGTTAGTCACATGTACATCAGCTATAGCAGTACAGTCTGTTAGTCACATGTGTATCAGCTATATTAGTACAGTCTGTTAGTCACATGTACATCAGCTATATTAGTACAGTCTGTTAGTCACATGTACATCAGCTATAGCAGTACAGTCTGTTAGTCACATGTACATCAGCTATAGCAGTACAGTCTGTTAGTCACATGTACATCAGCTATAGCAGTACAGTCTGTTAGTCACATGTACATCAGCTATAGCAGTACAGTCTGTTAGTCACATGTGTATCAGCTATAGCAGTACAGTCTGTTAGTCACATGTACATCAGCTATAGCAGTACAGTCTGTTAGTCACATGTACATCAGCTATAGCAGTACAGTCTGTTAGTCACATGTACATCAGCTATAGCAGTACAGTCTGTTAGTCACATGTGTATCAGCTATAGCAGTACAGTCTGTTAGTCACATGTACATCAGCTATAGCAGTACAGTCTGTTAGTCACATGTACATCAGCTATAGCAGTACAGTCTGTTAGTCACATGTACATCAGCTATAGCAGTACAGTCTGTTAGTCACATGTGTATCAGCTATAGCAGTACAGTCTGTTAGTCATGTGTACATCAGCTATAGCAGTACAGTCTGTTAGTCACATGTACATCAGCTATATTAGTACAGTCTGTTAGTCATGTGTACATCAGCTATAGCAGTACAGTCTGTCACATGTACATCAGCTATAGCAGTACAACCTGTTAGTCACATGTGTATCAGCTATAGCAGTACAGTCTGTTAGTCACATGTATATCAGCTATAGCAGTACAGTCTGTTAGTCACATGTGTATCAGCTATAGCAGTACAGTCTGTTAGTCACATGTGTATCAGCTATAGCAGTACAGTCTGTTAGTCACATGTATATCAGCTATAGCAGTACAGTCTGTTAGTCACATGTACATCAGCTATAGCAGTACAGTCTGTTAGTCACATGTACATCAGCTATAGCAGTACAGTCTGTTAGTCACATGTACATCAGCTATAGCAGTACAGTCTGTTAGTCACATGTACATCAGCTATAGCAGTACAGTCTGTTAGTCACATGTACATCAGCTATAGCAGTACAGTATGTTAGTCACATGTGTATCAGCTATAGCAGTACAGTCTGTTAGTCACATGTACATCAGCTATAGCAGTACAGTCTGTTAGTCACATGTGTATCAGCTATAGCAGTACAGTCTGTTAGTCACATGTACATCAGCTATAGCAGTACAGTCTGTTAGTCACATGTACATCAGCTATATTAGTACAGTCTGTTAGTCACATGTGTATCAGCTATAGCAGTACAGTCTGTTAGTCACATGTACATCAGCTATAGCAGTACAGTCTGTTAGTCACATGTACATCAGCTATAGCAGTACAGTCTGTTAGTCACATGTGTATCAGCTATAGCAGTACAGTCTGTTAGTCACATGTGTATCAGCTATAGCAGTACAGTCTGTTAGTCACACGTACATCAGCTATAGCAGTACAGTCTGTTAGTCACATGTACATCAACTATAGCAGTACAGTCTGTTAGTCACATGTACATCAGCTATAGCAGTACAGTCTGTTAGTCATATGTGTATCAGCTTTAGCAGTACAGTCTGTTAGTCATATGTGTATCAGCTATAGCAGTACAGTCTGTTAGTCACATGTACATCAGCTATAGCAGTACAGTCTGTTAGTCACATGTGTATCAGCTATAGCAGTACAGTCTGTTAGTCATATGTGTATCAGCTATAGCAGTACAGTCTGTTAGTCACATGTACATCAGCTATAGCAGTACAGTCTGTTAGTCACATGTACATCAGCTATAGCAGTACAGTCTGTTAGTCACATGTACATCAGCTATAGCAGTACAGTCTGTACATCAGCTATAGCAGTACAGTCTGTTAGTCACATGTACATCAGCTATAGCAGTACAGTCTGTTAGTCACATGTACATCAGCTATATTAGTACAGTCTGTTAGTCACATGTGTATCAGCTATAGCAGTACAGTCTGTTAGTCACATGTACATCAGCTATAGCAGTACAGTCTGTTAGTCACATGTGTATCAGCTATAGCAGTACAGTCTGTTAGTCATATGTGTATCAGCTATAGCAGTACAGTCTGTTAGTCATATGTGTATCAGCTATAGCAGTACAGTCTGTTAGTCACGTGTACATCAGCTATAGCAGTACAGTCTGTTAGTCACATGTACATCAGCTATAGCAGTACAGTCTGTTAGTCACATGTGTATCAGCTATAGCAGTACAGTCTGTTAGTCATATGTGTATCAGCTATAGCAGTACAGTCTGTTAGTCATATGTGTATCAGCTATAGCAGTACAGTCTGTTAGTCACATGTACATCAGCTATAGCAGTACAGTATGTTAGTCACATGTGTATCAGCTATAGCAGTACAGTCTGTTAGTCACATGTGTATCAGCTATAGCAGTACAGTCTGTTAGTCACATGTGTATCAGCTATAGCAGTACAGTCTGTTAGTCACATGTGTATCAGCTATAGCAGTACAGTCTGTTAGTCACATGTACATCAGCTATAGAAGTACAGTCTGTTAGTCACATGTACATCAGCTATAGCAGTACAGTCTGGTAGTCACATGTACATCAGCTATAGCAGTACAGTCTGTTAGTCACATGTGTATCAGCTATAGCAGTACAGTCTGTTAGTCACAGGTGTATCAGCTATAGCAGTACAGTCTGTTAGTCACGTGTATCAGCTATAGCAGTACAGTCTGTTAGTCACAGGTGTATCAGCTATAGCAGTACAGTCTGTTAGTCACATGTACATCAGCTATAGCAGTACAGTCTGTTAGTCACGTGTATCAGCTATAGCAGTACAGTCTGTTAGTCACAGGTGTATCAGCTATAGCAGTACAGTCTGTTAGTCACATGTACATCAGCTATAGCAGTAAAGTCTGTTAGTCACATGTACATCAGCTATAGCAGTACAGTCTGTTAGTCACATGTACATCAGCTATAGCAGTACAGTCTGTTAGTCACATTTGTATCAGCTATAGCAGTACAGTCTGTTAGTCACATTTGTATCAGCTATAGCAGTACAGTCTGTTAGTCACAGGTGTATCAGCTATAGCAGTACAGTCTGTTAGTCACATGTACATCAGCTATAGCAGTACAGTCTGTTAGTCACATGTGTATCAGCTATAGCAGTACAGTCTGTTAGTCACATGTACTTCAGCTATAGCAGTACAGTCTGTTAGTCACATGTGTATCAGCTATAGCAGTACAGTCTGTTAGTCACATGTACATCAGCTATAGCAGTACAGTCTGTTAGTCACATGTACATCAGCTATAGCAGTACAGTCTGTTAGTCACATGTACATCAGCTATAGCAGTACAGTCTGTTCGTCACATGTACATCAGCTATAGCAGTACAGTCTGTTAGTCACATGTACATCAGCTATAGCAGTACAGTCTGTTAGTCACATGTGTATCAGCTATAGCAGTACAGTCTGTTAGTCACATGTGTATCAGCTATAGCAGTACTGTCTGTTAGTCACATGTGTATCAGCTATAGCAGTACTGTCTGTTAGTCACATGTGTATCAGCTATAGCAGTACTGTCTGTTAGTCACATGTACATCAGCTATAGCAGTACAGTCTGTTAGTCACATGTACATCAGCTATAGCAGTACAGTCTGTTAGTCACATGTACATCAGCTATAGCAGTACAGTCTGTTAGTCACATGTACATCAGCTATAGCAGTACAGTCTGTTAGTCACATGCGTATCAGCTATAGCAGTACAGTCTGTTAGTCACATGCGTATCAGCTATAGCAGTACAGTCTGTTAGTCACATGTACATCAGCTATAGCAGTACAGTCTGTTAGTCACATGTACATCAGCTATAGCAGTACAGTCTGTTAGTCACATGTGTATCAGCTATAGCAGTACAGTCTGTTAGTCACATGTACATCAGCTATAGCAGTACAGTCTGTTAGTCACATGTACATCAGCTATAGCAGTACAGTCTGTTAGTCACATGTGTATCAGCTATAGCAGTACAGTCTGTTAGTCACATGTGTATCAGCTATAGCAGTACAGTCTGTTAGTCACATGTACATCAGCTATAGCAGTACAGTCTGTTAGTCACATGTACATCAGCTATAGCAGTACAGTCTGTTAGTCACATGTACATCAGCTATAGCAGTACAGTCTGTTAGTCATATGTGTATCAGCTATAGCAGTACAGTCTGTTAGTCACATGTGTATCAGCTATAGCAGTACAGTCTGTTAGTCACATGTGTATCAGCTATAGCAGTACAGTCTGTTAGTCACATGTACATCAGCTATAGCAGTACAGTCTGTTAGTCACATGTACATCAGCTATATTAGTACAGTCTGTTAGTCACATGTGTATCAGCTATAGCAGTACAGTCTGTTAGTCACATGTACATCAGCTATAGCAGTACAGTCTGTTAGTCACATGTACATCAGCTATAGCAGTACAGTCTGGTAGTCACATGTGTATCAGCTATAGCAGTACTGTCTGTTAGTCACATGTGTATCAGCTATAGCAGTACAGTCTGTTAGTCACATGTGTATCAGCTATAGCAGTACAGTCTGTTAGTCACATGTACATCAGCTATAGCAGTACAGTCTGGTAGTCACATGTACATCAGCTATAGCAGTACAGTCTGTTAGTCACATGTACATCAGCTATAGCAGTACAGTCTGTTAGTCACATGTACATCAGCTATATGTAATGCGCTGTATAAGTGGTACAATACATAAACTGACACACAAGGATCATATAGTGCTGTTACCTACAGAGCTTACAGTCTAATAGCTAGTTATTATGTATCTGTAATGTGCCAGCAGATTGCACAGTGCTGTACAGGGGGTACAATACATAGACTGGCACACAAGGATCACACAGTGCTGTTACCTACAGAGCTTACAGTATAATAGCTAGTTATTATTTATCTGTAATGTGCCAACAGATTGCACAGCGCTGTACAGGGGGTACAATACATAGACTGGCACACAAGGATCACAGAGTGCTGTTACCTACAGCGCTTACAGTCTATTAGCTATTTATTATTTATCTGTAATGTGCCAACAGATTGCACAGCGCTGTACAGGAAGGGTACAATACATAGACGGGCACACAAGGATCATATAGTGCTGTTACCTACAGAGCTTACAGTCTAATAGCTAGTTATTATTTATCTGTAATGTGCCAGCAGATTGCACAGCGCTGTACAGAGGGTACAATACATAGAAGGGCACACAAGGATCACACAGTGCTGTTACCTACAGAGCTTACAGTCTAATAGCTAGTTATTGTTTATCTGTAATGTGCCAACAGATTGCACAGCGCTGTACAGGGGGTACAATACATAGCCGGGCACACAAGGATCATATAGTGCTGTTACCTACAGAGCTTACAGTCTAATAGCTAGTTATTATTTATCTGTAATGTGCCAACAGATTGCACAGCGCTGTACAGGGGGTACAATACATAGACTGGCACACAAGGGTCATATAGTGCTGTTGCCTACAGAGCTTACAGTCTAATAGCTAGTTATTATTTATATGTAATGTGCCAACAGATTGCACAGCGCTGTACAGGGGGTACAATACATAGACTGGCACACAAGGGTCATATTGTGCTGTTACCTACAGAGCTTACAGTCTAATAGCTAGTTATTATTATTTATCTGTAATGTGCCAGCAGATTGCACAGCGCTGTACAGGGGGTATAATACATAGACCGGCACACAAAGATCGCACAGTGCTGTTACCTACAGAGCTTACAGTCTAATAGCTAGTTATTATTTATTTGTAATGTGCCAACAGATTGCACAGTGCTGTACAGAGGGTACAATACATAGACTGGCACACAAGGGTCATATAGTGCTGTTACCTACAGAGCTTACAGTCTAATGGCTAGTTATTATTTATCTGTAATGTGCCAGCAGATTGCACAGCGCTGTACAGGGGGTATAATACATAGACTGGCACACAAGGATTACGCAGTGCTGTTACCTACAGAGCTTACAGTCTAATAGCTAGTTATTATTTATCTGTAATGTGTCAGCAGATTGCACAGTGCTGTACAGGGGGTACAATACATAGACTGGCACACAAGGATCATATAGTGCTGTTACCTACAGAGCTTACAGTCTAATAGCTAGTTATTATTTATCTGTAATGTGCCAACAGATTGCACAGTGCTGTACAGGGGGTACAATACATAGACTGGCACACAAGGATCATATAGTGCTGTTACCTACAGAGCTTACAGTCTAATAGCTAGTTATTATTTATCTGTAATGTGCCAACAGATTGCACAGTGCCGTACAGGGGGTATAATACATAGACCGGCACACAAGGATTACGCAGTGCTGTTACCAACAGAGCTTACAGTCTAATAGCTAGTTATTATTTATCTGTAATGTGCCAACAGATTGCACAGTGCTGTACAGAGGGTACAATACATAGACTGGCACACAAGGGTCATATAGTGCTGTTACCTACAGAGCTTACAGTCTAATAGCTAGTTATTATTTATCTGTAATGTGCCAGCAGATTGCACAGCGCTGTACAGGGGGTATAATACATAGACTGGCACACAAGGATTACGCAGTGCTGTTACCAACAGAGCTTACAGTCTAATAGCTAGTTATTATTTATCTGTTATGTGCCAACAGATTGCACAGCGCTGTACGGGGGTATAATACATAGACTGGCATACAAGGATCATATAGTGCTGTTGCCTATAGAGCTTACAGTCTAATAGCTAGTTATTATTTATATGTAATCTGCCAACAGATTGCACAGCGCTGTACAGGGGGTATAATACATAGACTGGCACACAAGGATCACACAGTGCTGTTACCTACAGAGTTTACAGTCTAATAGCTAGTTATTGTTTATCTGTAATGTGCCAACAGATTGCACAGTGCTGTACAAGGGGTATAATACATAGACTGGCACACAAGGATCATATAGGGCTGTTGCCTACAGAGCTTACAGTCTAATAGCTAGTTATTATTTATCTGTAATGTGCCAACAGATTGCACAGCGCTGTACAGGGGGTACAATACATAAACTGGCACACAAGGATCATATAGTGCTGTTACCTACAGAGCTTACAGTCTAATAGCTAGTTATTATTTATCTGTAATGTGCCAACAGATTGCACAGCGCTGTACAGGGGGTACAATACATAAACTGGCACACAAGGATCATATAGTGCTGTTACCTACAGAGCCCACAGTCTAATAGCTAGTTATTATTTATCTGTAATGTGCCAGCAGATTGCACAGCGCTGTACAGGGGGTACAATACATAGACCGGCACACAAGGATTACGCAGTGCTGTTACCTACAGAGCTTACAGTCTAATAGCTAGTTATTATTATTTATCTGTAATGTGCCAGCAGATTGCACAGCACTGTACAGGGGGTATAATACATAGACTGGCACACAAGGATCACACAGTGCTGTTACCTACAGAGCTTACAGTCTAATAGCTAGTTATTATTTATCTGTAATGTGCCAACAGATTGCACAGCGCTGTACAGGGGGTACAATACATAGACTGGCACACAAGGATCACACAGTGCTGTTGCCTACAGAGCTTACAGTCTAATAGCTAGTTATTATTTATCTGTAATGTGACAACAGATTGCACAGTGCTGTACAGGGGGTATAATACATAGACTGGCACACAAGTATCACACAGTGCTGTTGCCTACAGAGCTTACAGTCTAATAGCTAGTTATTATTTATCTGTAATGTGCCAACAGATTGCACAGCGCTGTACAGGGGGTATAATACATATACTGGCACACAAGGATCATATAGTGCTGTTACCTACAGAGCTTACAGTCTAATAGCTAGTTATTATTTATCTGTAATGTGCCAACAGATTGCACAGCGCAGTACAGGGGGTATAATACATAAACTGGCACACAAGGATCATATAGTGCTGTTACCTACAGAGCTTACAGTCTAATAGCTAGTTATTATTTATCTGTAATGTGCCAACAGATTGCACAGCGCTGTACAGGAGGTACAATACATAGACTGGCACACAAGGATCACACAGTGCTGTTGCCTACAGAGCTTACAGTCTAATAGCTAGTTATTGTTTATCTGTAATGTGCCAACAGATTGCACAGCGCTGTACAGGGGGTATAATACATAGACTGGCACACAAGGATCATACAGTGCTGTTACCTACAGAGCTTACAGTCTAATAGCTAGTTATTATTTATCTGTAATGTGCCAGCAGATTGCACAGCGCTTTACAGGGGGTACAATACATAGACTGGCACACAAGGATCACACAGTGCTGTTACCTACGGAGCTTACAGTCTAATAGCTAGTTATTATTTATCTGTAATGTGCCAACAGACTACACAGCGATGTACAGGGGGTATAATATATAGACTGACACACAAGGATCATATAGTGCTGTTACCTACAGAGCTTACAGTCTAATAGCTAGTTATTATTTATCTGTAATGTGCCAGCAGATTGCACAGCGCTGTACAGGGGGTACAATACATAGACTGGCACACAAGGATCATATAGTGCTGTTACCTACAGAGCTTACAGTCTAATAGCTAGTTATTATTTATCTGTAATGTGTCAGCAGATTGCACAGCGCTGTACAGGGGGTACAATACATAGACTGGCACACAAGGATCACACAGTATTGTTGCCTACAGAGCTTACAGTCTAATAGCTAGTTATTATTTATCTGTAATGTGCCAACATATTGCACAGCGCTGTACAGGGGGTATAATACATAGACTGGCACACAAGGGTCATATAGTGCTGTTACCTACAGAGCTTACAGTCTAATAGCTAGTTATTATTTATCTGTAATGTGCCAGCAGATTGCACAGTGCTGTACAGGGGGTACAATACATAGACTGGCACACAAGGATCATACAGTGCTGTTACCTACAGAGCTTACAGTCTAATAGCTAGTTATTATTTATCTGTAATGTGCCAACAGATTGCACAGCGCTGTACAGGGGGTAAAATACATAGACTGGCACACAAGGATCATATAGTGCTGTTGCCTACAGAGCTTACAGTCTAATAGCTAGTTATTATTTATCTGTAATGTGCATTGCACAGCGCTGTACAGGGGGTATAATACATAGACTGGCACACAAGTTTCATATAGTGCTATTACCCACAGAGCTTACAGTCTAATAGCTAGTTATTATTTATCTGTAATGTGCCAGCAGATTGCACAGTGCTGTACAGAGGGTATAATACATAGACTGGCACACAAGGATCACACAATGCTGTTACCTATAGAGCTTACAGTCTAATAGCTAGTTATTATTTATCTGTAATGTGCCAACAGATTGCACAGTGCTGTACAGGGGGTATAATACATAAACTGGCACACAAGGATCACACAGTGCTGTTACCTACAGAGCTTACAGTCTAATAGCTAGTTATTATTTATCTGTAATGTGCCAGCAGATTGCACAGCACTGTACAGGGGGTACAATACATAGACTGGCACACAAGGATCACACAGTGCTGTTGCCAACAGAGCTTACAGTCTAATAGCTAGTTATTATTTATCTGTAATGTGCAAGCAGATTGCACAGCACTGTACAGGGGGTACAATACATAGACTGGCACACAAGGATCATACAGTGCTGTTACCTACAGAGCTTACAGTCTAATAGCTAGTTATTATTTATCTGTAATGTGCCAACAGATTGCACAGCGCTGTACAGGGGGTACAATACATAGACTGGCACACAAGGATCACACAGCGCTGTTACCTACAGAGCTTACAGTCTAATAGCTAGTTATTATTTATCTGTAATGTGCCAACAGACTACACAGCGCTGTACATGGGGTATAATATATAGACTGGCACACAAGTATCATATAGTGCTGTTACCTACAGAGCTTACAGTCTAATAGCTAGTTATTATTTATCTGTAATGTGCCAGCAGATTGCACAGTGCTGTACAGGGGGTACAATACATAGACTGGCACACAAGGGTCATATAGTGCTGTTACCTACAGAGCTTACAGTCTAATAGCTAGTTATTATTTATCTGTAATGTGCCAGCAGATTGCACAGCACTGTACAGGGGGTACAATACATAGACCGGCACACAAGGATCACACAGTGCTGTTACCTACAGAGCTTACAGTCTAATAGATAGTTTATATTTATCTGTATTGTGCCAACAGATTGCACAGCGCTGTACAGGGGGTACAATACATAGACTGGCACACAAGGGTCATATAGTGCGGTTACCTACAGAGCTTACAGTCTAATAGCTAGTTATTATTTATCTGTAATGTGCCAGCAGATTGCACAGCGCTGTACAGGGGGTACAATACATAGACTGGCACACAAGGATCACACAGTGCTGTTACCAACAGAGCTTACAGTCTAATAGCTAGTTATTATTTATCTGTAATGTGCCAACAGATTGCACAGCGCTGTACAGGGGGTATAATACATAAACTGACACACAAGGATCATATAGTGCTTTTACCTACAGAGCTTACAGTCTAATAGCTAGTTATTATTTATCTGTAATGTGCCAGCAGATTGCACAGCACTGTACAGGGGGTACAATACATAGACCGGCACACAAGGATTACGCAATGCTGTTACCTACAGAGCTTACAGTCTAATAGCTAGTTATTTATCTGTAATGTGCCAACAGATTGAACAGCGCTGTACAGGGGGTACAATACATAGACTGGCACACAAGGATCATATAATGCTGTTACCTACAGAGCTTACAGTCTAATAGCTAGTTATTATTTATCTGTAATGTGCCAACAGATTGCACAGTGCTGTACAGGGGGTATAATACATAGACTGGCACACAAGGATCACACAATGCTGTTACCTACAGAGCTTACAGTCTAATAGCTAGTTATTATTTATCCGTAATGTGGCAGCAGATTGCACAGCGCTGTACAGGGGGTATAATACATAGGCTAGCACACAAGGATCACACAGTGCTGTTACCTACAGAGCTTACAGTCTAATAGCTAGTTATTATTTATCAATAATGTGCCAGCAGACTGCACAGCGCTGTACAGGGGGTATAATATATAGACTGGCACACAAGGATCATATAGTGCGGTTACCTACAGAGCTTACAGTCTAATAGCTAGTTATTATTTATCTGCAATGTGCCAACAGATTGCACAGCGCTGTACAGGGGGTACAATACATAGCCGGGCACACAAGGATCATATAGTGCTGTTACCTACAGAGCTTACAGTCTAATAGCTAGTTATTATTTATCTGTAATGTGCCAACAGATTGCACAGCACTGTACAGGGGGTACAATACATAGACTGGCACACAAGGATCACACAGTGCTGTTACCTACAGAGCTTACAGTCTAATAGCTAGTTATTATTTATCTGTAAAGTGCCAACAGATTGCACAGCGCTGTACAGGGGGTATAATACATAGACTGGCACACAAGGATCATATAGTGATGTTACCTACAGAGCTTACAGTCTAATAGCTAGTTATTATTTATCTGTAATGTGCCAACAGATTGCACAGCGCTGTACAGGGGGTACAATACATAGACTGGCACACAAAGATTACGCAGTGCTGTTACCTACAGAGCTTACAGTCTAATAGCTAGTCATTATTTGTCTGTAATGTGCCAGCAGATTGCACAGCGCTGTACAGGGGGTATAATACATAGACTGGCACACAAGGATCACACAGTGCTGTTACCTACAGAGCTTACAGTCTAATAGCTAGTTATTATTTATCTCTAATGTGCCAGCAGATTGCACAGCGCTGTACAGGGGGTACAATACATAGACTGGCACACAAGGGTCATATAGTGCTGTTACCTACAGAGCTTACAGTCTAATAGCTATTTATTATTTATCTGTAATGTGCCAACAGATTGCACAGCGCTGTACAGAGGGTATAATACATAGACTGGAACACAAGGGTCACACAGTGCTGTTACCTACAGAGCTTACAATCTAATAGCTAGTTATTATTTATCTGTAATGTGCCAACAGATTGCACAGCGCTGTACAGGAAGGGTACAATACATAGACTGGCACACAAGGATCACACAGTGCTGTTACCTACAGAGCTTACAGTCTAATAGCTAGTTATTTTTTATCTGTAATGTGCCAACAGATTGCACAGCGCTGTACAGGGGGTACAATACATAGACTGGCACACAAGGGTCATAGACTGTAAGCTCTGTAGGTAACAGCACTATATGACCCTTGTGTGCCAGTCTATATATTGTACCCCCTGTACAGCGCTGTGCAATCTGTTAGCACATTACAGATAAATAATAACTAGCTATTAGACTGTAAGCTCTGTAGTTAACAGCACTATAATAGCTAGTTATTATTTATCTGTAATGTGCCAACAGATTGCACAGCGCTGTACAGGAGGTACAATATATAGACTGGCACACAAGGATCACACAGTGCTGTTGCCTACAGAGCTTACAGTCTAATAGCTAGTTATTGTTTATCTGTAATGTGCCAACAGATTGCACAGCGCTGTACAGGGGGTATAATACATAGATTGGCACACAAGGATCACACAGTGCTGTAACCTACAGAGTTTACAGTCTAATAGCTAGTTATTGTTTATCTGTAATGTGCCAACAGATTGCACAGTGCTGTACAAGGGGTATAATACATAGACTGGCACACAAGGATCATATAGGGCTGTTGCCTACAGAGCTTACAGTCTAATAGCTAGTTATTATTTATCTGTAATGTGCCAACAGATTGCACAGCGCTGTACAGGGGGTACAATACATAAACTGGCACACAAGGATCATATAGTGCTGTTACCTACAGAGCTTACAGTCTAATAGCTAGTTATTATTTATCTGTAATGTGCCAGCAGATTGCTCAGCACTGTACAGGGGGTATAATACATAGACTGGCACACAAGGATCACACAGTGCTGTTACCTACAGAGCTTACAGTCTAATAGCTAGTTATTATTTATCTGTAATGTGACAACAGATTGCACAGCGCTGTACAGGGGGTACAATACATAGACTGGCACACAAGGATCACACAATGCTGTTACCTACAGAGCTTACAGTCTAATAGCTAGTTATTATTTATCTGTAATGTGCCAACAGATTGCACAGCGCTGTACAGGGGGTACAATACATAAACTGGCACACAAGGATCATATAGTGCTGTTACCTACAGAGCTTACAGTCTAATAGCTAGTTATTATTTATCTGTAATGTGCCAACAGACTACACAGCGCTGTACAGGGGGTATAATATATAGACTGGCACACAAGGATCATATAGTGCTGTTACCTACAGAGCTTACAGTCTAATAGCTAGTTATTATTTATCTGTAATGTGCCAGCAGATTGCACAGCGCTGTACAGGGGGTACAATACATAGACTGGCACACAAGGGTCATATAGTGCTGTTACCTACAGAGCTTACAGTCTAATAGCTAGTTATTATTTATCTGTAATGTGCCAGCAGATTGCACAGCGCTGTACAGGGGGTATAATACATAGACCGGCACACAAGGATCACACAGTGCTGTTGCCTACAGAGCTTACAGTCTAATAGCTAGTTATTATTTATCTGTTATGTGCCAACAGATTGCACAGCGCTGTACAGGGGGTACAATACATAGCCGGGCACACAAGGATCATATAGTGCTGTTACCTACAGAGCTTACAGTCTAATAGCTAGTTATTATTTATCTGTAATGTGCCAACAGACTGCACAGCACTGTACCGGGGGTATAATACATACACTGGCACACAAGGATCACACAGTGCTGTTACCTACAGAGCTTACAGTCTAATAGCTAGTTATTATTAATATGTAATGTGCCAGCAGATTGCACAGCGCTGTACAGGGGGTATAATACATACACTGGCACACAAGGATCATATAGTGCGGTTACCTACAGAGCTTACAGTCTAATAGCTAGTTATTATTTATCTGTAATGTGCCAGCAGATTGCACAGCGCTGTACAGGGGGTACAATACATAGACTGGCACACAAGGATCATAAAGTGCTGTTACCTACAGAGCTTACAGTCTAATAGCTAGTTATTATTTATCTGTAATGTGCCAGCAGATTGCACAGCGCTGTACAGGGGGTACAATACATAGACTGGCACACAAGGATCACACAGTATTGTTGCCTACAGAGCTTACAGTCTAATAGCTAGTTATTATTTATCTGTAATGTGCCAACAGATTGCACAGCGCTGTACAGGGGGTATAATACATAGACTGGCACACAATGATCATATAGTGCTGTTGCCTACAGAGCTTACAGTCTAATAGCTATTTATTATTTATATGAAATGTGCCAGCAGATTGCACAGCACTGTACAGGGGGTATTATACATAGACTGGCACACAAGGATCACACAGTATTGTTGCCTACAGAGCTTACAGTCTAATAGCTAGTTATTATTTGTCTGTAATGTGCCAGCAGATTGCACAGCGCTGTACAGGGGGTATAATACATAGACTGGCACACAAGGGTCATATAGTGCTGTTACCTACAGAGCTTACAGTCTAATAGCTAGTTATTATTTATCTGTAATGTGCCAGCAGATTGCACAGTGCTGTACAGGGGGTACAATACATGGACTGGCACACAAGGATCATACAGTGCTGTTACCTACAGAGCTTACAGTCTAATAGCTAGTTATTATTTATCTGTAATGTGCCAGCAGATTGCACAGTGCTGCACAGGGGGTACAATACATAGACTGGCACACAAGGATCATACAGTGCTGTTACCTACAGAGCTTACAGTCTAATAGATAGTTATTATTTATCTGTAATGTGCATTGCACAGTGCTGTACAGGGGGTACAATACATAGACCGGCACACAAGGATTACACAATGCTGTTACCTATAGAGCTTACAGTCTAATAGCTAGTTATTATTCATATGTAATGTGCCAACAGATTGCACAGTGCTGTACAGGGGGTATAATACATAAACTGGCACACAAGGATCACACAGTGCTGTTACCTACAGAGCTTACAGTCTAATAGCTAGTTATTATTTATCTGTAATGTGCCAGCAGATTGCACAGCGCTGTACAGGGGATACAATACATAGACTGGCACACAAGGATCATATAATGCTGTTACCTACAGAGCTTACAGTCTAATAGCTAGTTATTATTTATCTGTAATGTGCAAGCAGATTGCACAGCACTGTACAGGGGGTACAATACATAGACTGGCACACAAGGATCATACAGTGCTGTTACCTACAGAGCTTACAGTCTAATAGCTAGTTATTATTCATCTGTAATGTGCAAGCAGATTGCACAGCACTGTACAGGGGGTACAATACATAGACTGGCACACAAGGATCATACAGTGCTGTTACCTACAGAGCTTACAGTCTAATAGCTAGTTATTATTCATCTGTAATGTGCCAACAGATTGCACAGCGCTGTACAGGGGGTACAATACATAGACTGGCACACAAGGATCACACAGCGCTGTTACCTACAGAGCTTACAGTCTAATAGCTAGTTATTATTTATCTGTAATGTGCCAACAGACTACACAGCGCTGTACAGGGGGTATAATATATAGACTGGCACACAAGTATCATATAGTGCTGTTACCTACAGAGCTTACAGTCTAATAGCTAGTTATTATTTATCTGTAATGTGCCAGCAGATTGCACAGCGCTGTACAGGGGGTACAATACATAGACTGGCACACAAGGGTCATATAGTGCTGTTACCTACAGAGCTTACAGTCTAATAGCTAGTTATTATTTATCTGTAATGTGCCAGCAGATTGCACAGCGCTGTACAGGGGGTATAATACATAGACTGGCACACAAGGATCACACAGTGCTGTTACCTACAGAGCTTACAGTCTAATAGCTAGTTATTATTTATCTGTAATGTGCCAGCAGATTGCACAGCGCTGTACAGGGGGTACAATACATAGACTGGCACACAAGGATCACACAGTGCTGTTACCAACAGAGCTTACAGTCTAATAGCTAGTTATTATTTATCTGTAATGTGCCAGCAGATTGCACAGCGCTGTACAGGGGGTATAATACATAGACTGGCACACAAGGATCATATAGTGCTGTTACCTACAGAGCTTACAGTCTAATAGCTAGTTATTATTTATCTGTAATGTGACAACAGATTGCACAGCGCTGTACAGGGGGTATAATACATAAACTGACACACAAGGATCATATAGTGCTGTTACCTACAGAGCTTACAGTCTAATAGCTAGTTATTATTTATCTGTAATGTGCCAGCAGATTGCACAGCACTGTACAGGGGGTATAATACATAGACTGGCACACAAGGATCACATAGTGCTGTTACCTACAGAGCTTACAGTCTAATAGCTAGTTATTATTTATCTGTAATGTGCCAGCAGACTGCACAGCGCTGTACAGGGGGTACAATACATAGACTGGCACACAAGGATCATATAGTGCTGTTACCTACAGAGCTTACAGTCTAATAGCTAGTTATTATTTATCTGTAATGTGCCAACAGATTGCACAGCACTGTACAGGGGGTACAATACATAGACTGGCACACAACGGTCATATAGTGCG
This sequence comes from Bombina bombina, assembly GCF_027579735.1. Classification (NCBI taxonomy): domain Eukaryota; kingdom Metazoa; phylum Chordata; class Amphibia; order Anura; family Bombinatoridae; genus Bombina; species Bombina bombina. Next base: position 1,159,676,464 of record NC_069503.1, read on the forward strand.
GTTACCTACAGAGCTTACAGTCTAATAGCTAGTTATTATTTATCTGTAATGTGCCAGCAGATTGCACAGCGCTGTACAGGGGGTACAATACATAGACTGGCACACAAGGGTCATATAGTGAGGTTACCTACAGAGCTTACAGTCTAATAGATAGTTTATATTTATCTGTATTGTGCCAACAGTTTGCACAGCGCTGTACAGGTGGTACAATACATAGACTGGCACACACGGATCACACAGTGCTGTTACCTACAGAGCTTACAGTCTAATAGCTAGTTATTATTTATCTGTAATGTGCCAACAGATTGCACAGCGCTGTACAGGAAGGGTACAATACATAGACTGGCACACAAGGATCACACAGTGCTGTTACCTACAGAGCTTACAGTCTAATAGCTAGTTATTTTTTATCTGTAATGTGCCAACAGATTGCACAGCGCTGTACAGGGGGTACAATACATAGACTGGCACACAAGGGTCATAGACTGTAAGCTCTGTAGGTAACAGCACTATATGACCCTTGTGTGCCAGTCTATATATTGTACCCCCTGTACAGCGCTGTGCAATCTGTTAGCACATTACAGATAAATAATAACTAGCTATTAGACTGTAAGCTCTGTAGGTAACAGCACTATAATAGCTAGTTATTATTTATCTGTAATGTGCTAACAAATTGCACAGCGCTGTTACCCACAGAGCTTATAGTCTAACAGCTAGTTTATATTTATCTGTAATGTGCTAACAGATTGCACTGTACAGAAGGTATAATACGTAGACTGGCACACAAGGATTACGCAGTGCTTTTACCTACAGAGCTTACAGTCTAATAGCTAGTTATTATTTATCTGTAATGTGCCAACAGATTGCACAGTACTGTACAGGGGGTACAATACATAGACTGGCACACAAGGATCACACAGTGCTGTTACCTACAGAGCTTACAGTATAATAGCTAGTTATTATTATTTATATGTAATGTGCCAGCAGATTGCACAGTGCTGTACAGGGGGTACAATACATAGACCGGCACACAAGGATCATATAGTGCTGTTACCTACAGAGCTTACAGTATAATAGCTAGTTATTATTTATCTGTAATGTGCCATCAGATTGCACAGTGCTGTACAGGGGGTACAATACATAGACTGGCACACATGTATCATATAGTGCTGTTACCTACAGAGCTTACAGTCTAATAGCTTGTTATTATTTATCTGTAATGTGCTAACAGATTGCACAGCACTGTACAGGGGGTACAATACATAGACCGGCACACAAGGATTACGCAGTGCTGTTACCTACAGAGCTTACAGTATAATAGCTAGTTATTATTTATCTGTAATGTGCCAGCAGATTGCACAGCGCTGTACAGGGGGTACAATACATAGACTGGCACACAAGGATCACGCAGTGCCGTTACCTACAGAGCTTACAGTCTAATAGCTAGTTATTATTTATATGAAATGTGCCAACAGATTGTACAGCGCTGTACACAGGGTATAATCTATCTATCTATTGGGTACTTATAGAGCATGAACTGATCACCCGTGAGGGTCTCAAGGCACTAAGGGGAAGCGGATAGCGGGAGGGGATGGACGTTCAGTCGAAGAGCCAGGTCTTTGAGGTCCTTTCTGAACTTTGTAAGGGAGGTGGATTGTCTGAGGTGCAGCGGGAGGGTGTTCCATGTCTTTGCTGCCATGTGGGAGAAGGATCTTCCGCCCGCTGTGGATTTGCTGATGCGGGGGATGACTGCGAGTGCTTGGTCAACCCAATCGGAGTTGTCTGGTGGGGGTGTAGAAATTTACCCGGTGGTTGATGTATTCTGGTCAGATGTTGTGTAGGGCCTTGAACGCGTGGGTAAGGAGCTTGAAGGTGATTCTCTTGTTGATGGGGAGCCAGTGAAGGTTCCTTATGTGTTCGGTGATGTGGCATTGGAGAGGGATGTCAAGGTTGAGTCTGGCTGAGGTGTTCTGGATACGTTGGAGTCTCTTTTGGAGTTTGATGGTGGAACCTGCATAGAGTGTGTTGCCGTACTCCAACCAGCTGCTGACGAGGGCGTGGGTGACTGTTTTCTTGGTTTCGGTAGCTATCCACTTGAAGATTTTTCGTAGCAGGTGGAGAATGTGGAAGCATGTTGAGATGATGGCATTGATTTGTTGGTCCATGGAGAGTGAGGAGTCCAGGATGGACCTAGATTTTGTGTGTTGTCGGTTGGGGTTGGAGGGTGAGTGAGTGCTGTGGGCCACCAGGAGTCATCACATGCGGATTTATTGGGTCAGAGGAGGAGCAATTTGGTTTTGTCTGTGTTCAGTTTGAGCTGGTTGTCATTCATCCAGGCGGCGACTGCTGTCAGGCCTTCGTGGACGTTCTTTTTGGTGGTGGTGGCATCTCGGGTGAATGAGATGATTAAATGGATTCTAAACCCCTTTTTGTTCTTTCATGATTCAAATAGAGCATGATATTTTAAGCACCTTTCTGATTTACTCCTATCATCAATTTTTCTTTGTTCTCATGCTATCTTGATTTGATTTGAAAAAGCAGTACTGTAAGCTTTAGAGCCGGACCATTTTTTGTTCAGCACATGGGTAGCACTTGCTGATTTGTGGCTAAATGTAGCAAACCAATCGGCAAGCTCTACCAAGGTGCTGAACTAAAAATGGGCCGGCTCCTAACCTTTTATTATTTCTTTTTTAAATCAAGGTAACATGAGAACAAAGAAAAATTGATAATAGGAGTAAATTTGAAAGTTGCTTTAAATTGCATGCTCTATCTGAATCATGAAAGAAAAAATGTGGGTTTAGTATCCCTTTAACTGGGTGTCGTCGGCGTAGGAGACTATGTTGAGGTTGTGGCGCCAGACGAGGGCGGTGAGAGGGGCCATGTAGATGTTGAAGAGGGTGGGGCTCAGCAAAGAGGCTTGCGGTACACCGCAGTTGACTGGGTTTGGAGGAGAAGGGCGGGAGTCTGACTTTCTGGCTCCTGCCCGTGAGGAAGGAGGTGATCCATTCCAGGGCTTTGTTGCGGATGCCGGCGTTGTGTAGGCGGGTGCGGAGGGTGTTGTGGTCGACAGTGTTGAAAGCTGCTGAGAGGTCTAGGAGGATGAGGGCAGCGGTTACTCCTTGGTCGAGCATGGCGCGGATGTCGTCTCTGGTGGCGAGGAGGGCGGTCTCGGTTCTGTGGTTGCTTCTGAAACTGGATTGGGAGTAGTCCAGGGTGTGGTTGGCCTCAATGTGATCAATAAGTTGTAAGTTTATGGACTTCTCTATGACTTTTGCCGGGAAGGGGAGTAGTGAGATGGGGCGGTAGTTATTCGGGTCCGTGGGGTCTGCCGAGGGTTTCTTCAGCAGGGGTTTCAGTTCCGCGTGCTTCCAGACATCCGGGAAGGTGCCGGTTTTGATGGAGCAGTTGATGGTGCGGCGGAGTTCAGGGGCAATGGTGTTGCTTGCTTTGTTGAATATGTGATGGGGACATGGGTCCGAGGTTGCGCCGGAGTGGATGGATTTCATGATTCTGAGGGTGTCCCCTCTGGTGAGGGGGGCAAATTTGGGAGGGGTGTCATTGGATGTAGGGAGTAGGTGGTGGAGGTTAAGTTATGAGGCGTGAAACTGTCATAGATGTTGAGGATCTTGCAGTGGAATTGTGCAGCGAGAGTATTGCAGAGGTCCTGGGAGGGTGGGATGTTGGTGGTGTTGCTTTTGGGTTTAGAGAATTCCTTGATGATTGAGAACAATTCCTTGCTGTTGTGTGCGTTAGAGTTGATTCTGTCTTGGATGGCTGTTTTTTTTGGCGGTTTTTATGAGGAGGTGGTGGTGGGTGGTGATTGCTTCCTTAAAGGTAGCTTTTTCTAGAAGGGTCTTGTTGTATCTCCAGGTTCTTTACAATCGTCTGGGTGAACCAGCTGGCCTTGTTGATGGTTTGGCGGCTGGACGTTTTTTTGAGGGGGCAATGGTGTTGGAGCAGTCTGTAATCCAGCGGTGGTGGTTGTGGGGGAAGGAGTTGGTGTCTGTGGAGGTAGATGGGGGGGGTTGTTTAGGGTGCGGTGTAGTTGGTCTTGGGTGATGTTTCAGTTTCTGCGGGGCGGGTGGTACTGTCGGAGGTGGGTTTGTTGAAGGAGAAATGTATGCAGTGGTGGTCAGTGCAGAGGAGTTCGGTGATGTGATTGACTGAGATGTGGTTGCCTGACGAGAAGATCGGGTTGAGGGTGTGGCTGGCTGCGTGGGTTGGGTGGTTTACGAGTTGCTTCAGTCCGATGGTTCTGAGGTTTTCCAGTAGAGGGTGGAGGTGTTGTGATCATTGGGGTTGTCAAGATGGAAGTTGAGGTAACCGAGGAGGATGTAGTTGGTTGAGGCTAATAACATAGACTGGCACACAAGGATCATACAGTGCTGTTACTTACAGAGCTTGCAGTCTAATAGCTAGTTATTATTTATATGTAATCTGCCAACAGATTGTACAGCGCTATACACAGGGTGCAAAACTTATCTATAACTTGCAGAAAAGGATGAAGAAAAGAAGGAAGGTCCTGGTAGAGTAAAAATGTACTTTGTTTGCACAATATTAAAATGCAAAAATCAAGGAAGATTCCAAGTAGCTAAGGATCTGGATGGGTATAGCACAAAAGGATGCCACAGTACTGTTACGTATGGGATAGCCTTGGTTGCTTTCAAGTGCATAGAATTATATTGGTAGTACTATGTTCTGTTGCTCATACTCTTTTGCTATATGGGAATATTTCTAATTAGATTTATGGGTATTTGTAACAAAAGATGGTGCCTGCTACCTGTCATACAAAATGTGCTATATATATATAAATATATATATATATATATATATATACACACTCACTGGCCACTTTATTAGGTACACCTTGCTAGTACTGGGTTGGACCCCTTTTGCCTTCAGAACTGCCTTAATTCTTCGTGGCATAGATTCATAAGGTGTTGGAAACATTCTTCAGAGATTTTAGTCCATATTGACATGATTGCATCACGCAGTTGCTGCATATTTGTCGGCTGCACATCCATGTTGCGAATTTCGCGTTCCACCACATCCCAAAGGTGCTCTATTGGATTGAGATCTGGTGACCATTGGAGTACAGTGAACTCATTCTCATGTTCAAGAAACCAGTTTGAGATGATTTGAGCTTTGTGACATGGTGGATTATCCTGCTGGAAGTATCCATCAGAAAATGGGTACACTGTAGTCGTAAAGGGATGAACATGGTCAGCAACAATATTCAAGTAGGCTGTGGCATTTAAACAATGTTCAATTGGTACTAAGGGGCCCAAAGTGTACCAAGAAAATATCCCCCACACCATTACACCACCACCACCAGCCTGAACTGTTTAAACAAGGCAGGATGGATTCATGCTTTCATGTTGTTTACGCCAAATTCTGACCCTACCATCTGAATGTTGCTGCTGAAATCGAGACTCATCAAACCAGGCATCGTTTTTTCCAATCTTCTATTGTCCAATTTTAGTGAGCCTGTGTGAATTGTAGCCTCAGTTTCCTGTTCTTAGCTGACAGGAGTGGCACCCGGTGTGGTCTTCTGCTGCTGTAATCCATCTGCTTCAAGGCTCGACGTGTTGTGCATTCAGAGATGGTATTCTCCATACCTTGGTTGTAACGAGTAGTTATTTTAGTTACTGTTGCCTTTTTATCATCTTGAACCAGTCTGCCCATTCTCCTCTGACATCAACAAGGCATTTTAATCCACACAACTGCCGCTCACTGGATATTTTCTCTTTTTCAGACCATTCTCTGTAAACTGTAGAGATAGGTGTGCGTGAAAATCCCAGTAGATCAGCAGTTTTTGAAATACTTAGACCAGCCCATCTGGCACCAACAACCATGATACATTCAAAGTCACTTAAATCCCCTTTCTTCCTCATTCTGTATGCTCGGTTTGAACTTCAGCAAGTCGTCTTCACCACATCTAGATGCCTAAATGCATTGAGTTGCTGCCATGTGATTGGCTGATTAGCAAATTGTGTTACCAAGCATTTGAACAGGTGTACCTAATAAAGTGGCCGGTGAGTGTATATGTATGTATGTATGTATGTATATATATATATATATATATATATATATATATATATGTGTGTATAATATAGATATATCATTTGTTTATTTAACAGTAAAGACAAAAGAGCACTATTACCCAGCATCAGACTATTACTCATAGCGATTGTAGCATAATCACAGGTATAAAAGAGAAATAGTACACACAGACATTGTTAGTATTTAATTAAACATGGATAGCAACATATTAACCACATAGAATGCATCATTATTGGGCAATGAATACATGCATTGTAAGCATCAAAAATATAAACATGTTCGTCAGCAATGTCCATATGCAAGACCCACAATGAGAGAAATAGAAACACCAATATTAACATATTAACAATGTAATTGTATTTCACCGTGGGCTAAATGGAAAAAATGCGGAGCATTTTGTTTAAATGAATGGAGGTAACGCTCCAATCACAAACAAGCCGGAAGAAGCCCATATGAAGCACGGGTGAAACGCGCGTAGCTTTATGTCAGCGGTGTTGTCGGCTGAACACTGCTGAACTTTCACAGTCTGCATACAGATTTGGGGCATTACCACTGAAGGCGTGCTTGGCACTGATGGGCCTTCTCGATATTTGAAGTTGGTTTGCTGCCGACCCAGCTATGGGATATCTAGGAGATTGAATGACAATACAGTCCACTCCCGGATTCGTTGTGGATATAACTGGTGGATTGCAGGTAGATAAAGCATAATCCTGAACTGACATTGTGACAGGTAATCGTTCCAATTGTTTTTACTAACCGTATTAACCAGGACCTTCTGTTAATGGGGTCTAATGATCCACACAACTGCCGCTCACTGGATATTTTCTCTTTTTCAGACCATTCTCTGTAAACTGTAGAGATAGGTGTGCATGAAAATCCCAGTAGATCAGCAGTTTTTGAAATACTTAGACCAGCCCATCTGGCACCAACAACCATGATACATTCAAAGTCACTTAAATCCCCTTTCTTCCTCATTCTATATGCTCGGTTTGAACTTCAGCAAGTCATCTTCACCACATCTAGATGCCGAAATGCATTGAGTTGCTGCCATGTGATTGGCTGATTAGCAAATTGTGTTTACAAGCAATTGAACAGGTGTACCTAATAAAGTGGCCGGTGAGTGTATATGTATGTGTGTATATATATATATATATATATATATATTTCTTTCATGTAATTAGCAAGAGTCCATGAGCTAGTGACGTATGGGATATACATTCCTACCAGGAGGGGCAAAGTTTCCCAAACCTCAAAATGCCTATAAATACACCCCTCACCACACCCACAAATCAGTTTTACAAACTTTGCCTCCTATGGAGGTGGTGAAGTAAGTTTGTGCTAGATTCTACGTTGATATGCGCTCCGCAGCAGGTTGGAGCCCGGTTTTCCTCTCAGCGTACAGTGAATGTCAGAGGGATGTGAGGAGAGTATTGCCTATTTGAATTCAATGATCTCCTTCTACGGGGTCTATTTCATAGGTTCTCTGTTATCGGTCGTAGAGATTCATCTCTTACCTCCCTTTTCAGATCGACGATATACTCTTATATATACCATTACCTCTACTGATTCTCGTTTCAGTACTGGTTTGGCTTTCTACTACATGTAGATGAGTGTGCTGGGGTAAGTAAGTCTTTTTTTCTGTGACACTCTAAGCTATGGTTGGGCACTTTTTTATAAAGTTCTAAATATATGTATTCAAACATTTATTTGCCTTGACTCAGGATGTTCAACGTTCCTTATTTCAGACAGTCAGTTTCATATTTGGGATAATGCATATGATTAAATCAATTTTTTCTTACCTTAAAATTTGACTTTTTCCCTGTGGGCTGTTAGGCTCGCGGGGGCTGAAAATGCTTCATTTTATTGCGTCATTCTTGGCGCCGGAAGTTGCGTCATTTTTGACGTTTTTTTGCGCCAAAAGTGTCGGCGTTCTGGATGTGGCGTCATTTAGGCGCCAAATAATGTGGGCGTCTTTTTTGGCGCTAAAAAAATATGGGCGTCACTATTGTCTCCACATTATTTAAGTCTCGTTATTTATTGCTTCTGGTTGCTAGAAGCTTGTTTTCTGGCATTTTTTCCCATTCCTGAAACTGTCATTTAAGGAATTTGATCAATTTTGCTTTATATGTTGTTTTTTCTATTACATATTGCAAGATGTCCCACGTTGACACTGAGTCAGAAGATACTTCTGGAAAATCGCTGCCTGGTGCTGGATCTACCAAAGTTAAGTGTATCTGCTATAAACTTGTGGTATCTGTTCCTCCAGCTGTTGTTTGTACTGAATGTCATGACAAACTTGTTAATGCAGATAATATTTCCTTTAGTAATGTTACATTACCTGTTGCTGTACCATCAACATCTAATACTCAGAGTGTTCCTGATAACATAAGAGATTTTGTTTCTAAATCCATTAAGAAGGCTATGTCTGTTATTCCTCCTTCTAGTAAACGTAAAAAGTCTTTTAAAACTTCTCATTTTTCAGATGAATTTTTAAATGAACATCATCATTCTGATTCTGATAATGGTTCTTCTGGTTCAGAGGATTCTGTCTCAGAGGTTGATGCTGATAAATCTTCATATTTATTTAAAATGGAATTTATTCGTTCTTTACTTAAAGAAGTCTTAATTGCATTAGAAATAGAGGATTCTGGTCCTCTTGATACTAAATCTAAACGTTTAAATAAGGTTTTTTAAATCTCCTGTAGTTATTCCAGAAGTTTTTCCTGTCCCTGATGCTATTTCTGAAGTAATTTCCAGGAAATGGAATAATATAGGTAATTCATTTACTCCTTCAAAACGTTTTAAGCAATTATATCCTGTGCCATCTGACAGATTAGAGTTTTGGGACAAAATCCCTAAGGTTGATGGGGCTGTCTCTACTCTTGCTAAGCGTACTACTATTCCTACGGCAGATAGTACTTCCTTTAAGGATCCTTTAGATAGGAAAATTGAATCCTTTCTAAGAAAAGCTTACTTGTGTTCAGGTAATCTTCTTAGACCTGCTATATCTTTAGAAGATGTTGCTGCAGCTTCAACTTTTTGGTTAGAAGCTTTAGCGCAACAAGTAACAGATCATAATTCTCATAGCATTATTAATCTTCTTCAACATGCTAATAATTTTATTTGTGATGCCATCTTTGATATCATTAGAGTTGATGTCAGGTATATGTCTCTAGCTATTTTAGCTAGAAGAGCTTTATGGCTTAAAACTTGGAATGCTGATATGTCTTCTAAATCTACTTTGCTTTCCCTTTCTTTCCAGGGTAATAAATTATTTGGTTCTCAGTTGGATTCTATTATCTCAACTGTTACTGGAGGGAAAGGAACTTTTTTACCACAGGATAAAAAATCTAAAGGTAAATTTAGGTCTAATAATCGTTTTCGTTCCTTTCGTCACAATAAGGAACAAAAGCCTGATCCTTCATCCTCAGGAGCGGTATCAGTTTGGAAACCATCTCCAGTCTGGAATAAATCCAAGCCTTTTAGAAAACCAAAGCCAGCTCCTAAGTCCACATGAAGGTGCGGCCCTCATTCCAGCTCAGCTGGTAGGGGGCAGATTATGTTTTTTCAAAGAAATTTAGATCAATTCCATTCACAATGTTTGGATTCAGAACATTGTTTCAGAAGGGTACAGAATTGGCTTCAAGATAAGGCCTCCTGCAAAGAGATTTTTTCTTTCCCGTGTCCCAGTAAACCCAGCAAAGGCTCAAGCATTTCTGAAATGTGTTTCAGATCTAGAGTTGGCTGGAGTAATTATGCCAGTTCCAGTTCTGGAACAGGGGATGGGGTTTTATTCAAATCTCTTCATTGTACCACAGAAGGAGAATTCCTTCAGACCAGTTCTGGATCTAAAAATATTGAATCGTTATGTAAGGATACCAACATTCAAAATGGTAACTGTAAGGACTATCCTGCCTTTTGTTCAGCAAGGGCATTATATGTCCACAATAGATTTACAGGATGCATATCTGCATATTCCGATTCATCCAGATCACTATCAGTTTCTGAGATTCTCTTTCCTAGACAAGCATTACCAGTTTGTGGCTCTACCGTTTGGCCTAGCAACAGCTCCAATAATTTTTACAAAGGTTCTCGGTGCCCTTCTGTCTGTAATCAGAGAACAGGGTATTGTGGTATTTCCTTATTTGGACGATATCTTGGTACTTGCTCAGTCTTCACATTTAGCAGAATCTCATACGAATCGACTTGTATTGTTTCTTCAAGATCATGGTTGGAGGATCAATTTACCAAAAAGTTCATTGATTCCTCAGACAAAGATAACATTTTTAGGTTTCCAGATAGATTCAGTGTCCATGACTCTGTCTTTGACAGACAAGAGACGTCTGAAATTGATATCAGCTTGTCGAAACCTTCAGTCACAATCATTCCCTTCGGTAGCCTTATGCATGGAAATTCTAGGTCTTATGACTGCTGCATCGGACGCGATCCCCTTTGCTCGTTTTCACATGCGACCTCTTCAGCTCTATATGCTGAACCAGTGGTGCAGGGATTACACAAAGATATCTCAATTAATATCTTTAAAACCGATTGTACGACACTCTCTGACGTGGTGGACAGATCACCATCGTTTAGTTCAGGGGGCTTCTATTGTTCTTCCGACCTGGACTGTAATTTCAACAGATGCAAGTCTTACAGGTTGGGGAGCTGTGTGGGGGTCTCTGACAGCACAAGGGGTTTGGGAATCTCAGGAGGTGAGATTACCGATCAATATTTTGGAACTCCGTGCAATTTTCAGAGCTCTTCAGTCATGGCCTCTTCTAAAGAGAGAATCGTTCATTTGTTTTCAGACAGACAATGTCACAACTGTGGCATACATCAATCATCAAGGAGGGACTCACAGTCCTCTGGCTATGAAAGAAGTATCTCAAATTCTGGTATGGGCGGAATCCAGCTCCTGTCTAGTTTCTGCGGTTCATATCCCAGGTATAGACAATTGGGAAGTGGATTATCTCAGTCGCCAAACGTTACATCCGGGCGAATGGTCTCTTCACCCAGAGGTATTTCTTCAGATTGTTCAAATGTGGGGACTTCCAGAAATAGATCTGATGGCCTCTCATCTAAACAAGAAACTTCCCAGGTATCTGTCCAGATCCAGGGATCCTCAAGCGGAAGCAGTGGATGCATTGTCACTTCCTTGGAAGTATCATCCTGCCTATATCTTTCCGCCTCTAGTTCTTCTTCCAAGAGTAATCTCCAAGATTCTGAAGGAATGCTGGTTTGTTCTGCTGGTAGCTCCAGCATGGCCTCACAGGTTTTGGTATACGGATCTTGTCCGGATGGCCTCTTGCCAACCGTGGACTCTTCCGTTAAGACCAGACCTTCTGTCGCAAGGTCCTTTTTTCCATCAGGATCTCAAATCCTTAAATTTAAAGGTATGGAGATTGAACGATTGATTCTTAGTCAAAGAGGTTTCTCTGACTCTGTGATTAATACTATGTTACAGGCTCGTAAATCCGTATCTAGGGAGATATATTATAGAGTCTGGAAGACTTATATTTCTTGGTGTCTTTCTCATCATTTTTCCTGGGATTCTTTTAGAATTCCGAGTATTTTACAGTTTCTTCAGGATGGTTTGGATAAAGGTTTGTCTGCAAGTTCCTTGAAAGGACAAATCTCTGCTCTTTCTGTTCTTTTTCACAGAAAGATTGCTAATCTTCCTGATATTCATTGTTTTGTACAAGCTTTGGTTCGTATAAAACCTGTCATTAAGTCAATTTCTCCTCCTTGGAGTTTGAATTTGGTTCTGGGGACTCTTCAAGCTCCTCCGTTTGAACCTATGCATTCATTGGACATTAAATTACTTTCTTGGAAAGTTTTGTTCCTTTTGGCCATCTCTTCTGCCAGAAGAGTTTCTGAATTATCTGCTCTTTCTTGTGAGTCTCCTTTTCTGATTTTTCACCAGGATAAGGCGGTGTTGCGAACTTCTTTTAAATTTTTACCTAAGGTTGTGAATTCTAACAACATTAGTAGAGAAATTGTGGTTCCTTCATTATGTCCTAATCCTAAGAATTCTAAGGAGAAATCATTGCATTCTTTGGATGTAGTTAGAGCTTTGAAATATTATGTTGAAGCTACTAAGAATTTCCGAAAGACTTCTAGTCTTTTTGTTATCTTTTCCGGTTCTAGGAAAAGTCAGAAGGCTTCTGCCATTTCTTTGGCATCTTGGTTGAAATCTTTAATTCATCATGCTTATGTCGAGTCGGGTAAAACTCCGCCTCAAAGGATTACAGCTCATTCTACTAGGTCAGTTTCTACTTCCTGGGCGTTTAGGAATGAAGCTTCGGTTGATCAGATTTGCAAAGCAGCAACTTGGTCTTCTTTGCATACTTTTACTAAATTCTACCATTTTGATGTGTTTTCTTCTTCTGAAGCTGTCTTTGGTAGAAAAGTACTTCAGGCAGCTGTTTCAGTTTGATTCTTCTGCTTATATTTTCAGTTTTTTTCTTTATAAGATTTAAACTTTATTTTTGGGTGTGGATTTTTTTCAGCGGAATTGGCTGTCTTTATTTTATCCCTCCCTCTCTAGTGACTCTTGCGTGGAAGATCCACATCTTGGGTAGTCATTATCCCATACGTCACTAGCTCATGGACTCTTGCTAATTACATGAAAGAAAACAACATAATTTATGTAAGAACTTACCTGATAAATTCATTTCTTTCATATTAGCAAGAGTCCATGAGGCCCACCCTTTTTTGTGGTGGTTATGATTTTTTTGTATAAAGCACAATTATTCCAATTCCTTATTTTTTATGCTTTCGCACTTTTTTCTTATCACCCCACTTCTTGGCTATTCGTTAAACTGATTTGTGGGTGTGGTGAGGGGTGTATTTATAGGCATTTTGAGGTTTGGGAAACTTTGCCCCTCCTGGTAGGAATGTATATCCCATACGTTACTAGCTCATGGACTCTTGCTAATATGAAAGAAATGAATTTATCAGGTAAGTTCTTACATAAATTATGTTATATGTATGTGTGTATAATATAGATATATAATTTATTTATTTAACAGTAAAGACAAAAGAGCACTATTACCCAGCATCAGACTATTACTCATAGCGATTGTAGCATAATCACAGGTATAAAAGAGAAATAGTACACACAGACATTGTTAGTATTTAAACATGGATAGCAACATATTAACCACACAGAATGCATCATTATTGGGCAATGAATAAATGCATTGTAAGCATCAAAAATATAAACATGTTCGTCAGCAATGTCCATATGCCAGACCCACAATGAGAGAAATAGAAACACCCATATTAACATATTAACGATGTTATTGTATTTCACTGTGGCTAAATGGAAAAAATGCGGAGCATTTTGTTTAAATGAATGGAGGTAACGCTCCAATAACAAAAAAGCCGGAAGAAGCCCATATGAAACACGGGTGAAACGCACGTAGCTTTATGTCAGCGGTGTTGTCAGCTGAACACCGCTGAATTTTCACAGTCTGCATACAGATTTGGGGCATTACCACTGAAGGCGTGCTTGGCACTGATGGGCCTTCTCGATATTTGAAGTTGGTTTGCTGCCGACCCAGCTATGGGATATCTAGGAGATTGAATGACAATACAGTCCACTCCCGGATTCGTTGTGGATATAACTGGTGGATTGCAGGTAGATAAAGCATAATCCTGAACTGACATCGTGACAGGTAATCGTTCCAATTGTTTTTACTAACCGTACTAACCAGGACCTTCTGTTAATGGGGTCTAATGATCCATATGGCATAAACTGCTTACCGCATTTGTGAGTCAGAAGCAGTGTTGGTTAAACAGGAATGGGATACGATACATTGGAAGTTTGGTAATGTTGTTGTTTGAGCTGTGCCTGCTTTGATAATCACCAATATTATCTGCTACCGACCATTGTGGATTACAAATAACATCCAAATGGATGTTTTTATTTCCCTCATTGTGGGTCTGGCATATGGACATTGCTGACGAACATGTTTATTTTTGACGCTTACAAATGCATTTATTCATTGCCCAATAATGATGCATTATTCTGTGTGGTTAATATGTTGCTATCCATGTTTAATTAAATACTAACAATGTCAGTGTGTACTATTTCTCTTTTATACCTGTGATTATGCTACAATCGCTATGAGTAATAGTCTGATGCTCTTTTGTCTTTACTGTTAAATATTTAAAGCTTTACCACTACCGTGCACTACAAAAAGTGTATCTAAATTGGTAACACTATGTTGTTAATGACTCTCATATATATTACTCTGGTAGTGCTGATAAATTCATATCATACATACATACATACATATATATATATATATATATATATATATATATATATATATATATATATATATAGCTTTGATTGAGAGATTTCTTCTTTGTATTTATTTTGTAATTGCATCTATTTTGTTATTTTTAAAAGCATTTTTATAGATGGCTTCCATTTAGCCAGTTGCACCAGGATAAATATATATATATATAGAAAATAAAAAGCAACAGACCTCTATAATCCAGCAACAGGTTATTTACTCTGAAAAATAAAGAGCGTCAGCAAAAAAATAGAACGTTTAGTGACACAATTATCAGGTATATCAATTGCTTAGCAACATTCTATCAAACAAGCATAGACAGTGAATATGTAAATATGTCCCATAGGATCATTCATGATTCAACAGTCCCGGTTAAGTTATGAGGGTGCACACTAAACCAACCAATCTCAGGATGGTATTTATAATCCAATGCACAGGTCAATCCCCCGTATGGTAACAAGCGATTTGGAGCCTTTCAATGTCGCCCAGTGATTAGCACTGATCTTATAACACAATCACACACATCAGGAGTTTGCTTATTTATCTTAGGGAACCCTTCTCAGAAATAAGAATATCTTAAGTAGGGCTTGAAAAATGTATATTAGGGTTAGAATTATGCATATATTTTGGCATTGACAAGTGAATATGTTCTACTGAAGACGTGCATGTCACTTATGTGCCTTCCCGTTAGTCCAATGCCGGACTGAAGACTGGTAATATTAGGCGATCTGCTGGAAGCCTCTGTTATGTGTTGCTACACTGAGGAAATTAACCTGTGAGTTCACTAATATACACACATTACATGCCGGAACTGGCGGAGACCTGCAAGGTAATATGAACCGAGTCATTGTACGTGTTGATGTCATTAGACCACACCCCTTCTCATTACAGAGATGCACATCACCTAATATGCTTAATTGGTAGTAGGCTTTCGGGCCTATACAGCTTGGAGTAAGACAACATGCATAAAGAGGATGATGTGGTCAAAATACTCATTTGCCTAATAATTCTGCACTCCCTGTATGTATAATGGACTTTTATGGCAATTGATGATTGAACCCAATGACATACCGAACCAAATGATATAAGTGTAGTATACTCACTCTGATAGATGGAATCCCAAAACCTTAATCCCTTCAATGAGTGATAAAATCCCAATGTCACTGGGGATAAAAAGACTCCGGTGTTGCAAGTGTTGAATCTCTGAGTATAAAAATACTCACTTCTTAAAATGCAAATGTCAGCTATATCACAAAAACAGCAAAAGTTCTTTAGATAAAAGAACAAACATTTATTTGTATAGCTTAACGCGTTTCAACAATTATATCATCTTCATCAAGAGTAAATTGAAAGAATAAAAAGATTGCTGCAATGTGAATTGCACTGGTGTTTTAAATACAGGTTTCTTGGTATAAAATATGCTATTTTTATACTCAGAGCCTCTACACTTGCAACATCAGAGTCTTTTTATCCCCAGTGACAATGATTTTTTCATGTATTGAAGGGATTAAAGTTTTGGGATTCCATCTATCAGAGCGAGTATACTGCACTTATAACATTTGGTTCAGTATATACACAGCAGGGAAGTTTTCATTCCCAGTGCCATCTGTAATAATTCATTCCTCACTATCGAGATTTGTATCTATAAGGACACATTGCCACATCAAGAGATACACACAGGACCTGCGCCATCTATATCCGAAAGCTTCTATACATTAAAGGGACAGTCTAAGTATTACAGGCAGTAAAGTATGAAGCTATGTTAGCACTTATTATTATTCTTTATTTATAAAGGATAAAAGTACAATGGAGAAACAATACAATAAGAGACAAAATTTTACAGACAAAATACAGGGGGAATTGAGGGTCCTATTCCCGTGGGAACTTACAATCTAGATGGGTGGGAGGATGGAAAACAGGAGGTGGGGACTGCAAAGGTGAGAATGATATTAGCGAGGAGATAGATGAGGGTAACTTGTTGGGTAAGTGAAGTTAGTTTTTTAATGAATCGGGTGATAAGCTTCCATGAACAAAAAGGTCTTTAGGGATTGTTTAAAGGAGGAGAGGTTGGGGGAAAGTCTGACAGCTCGAGGAAGTGCATTCCAGAGGGTTGGTGTAGTCTAGCATGAGAGGAGGTGATGGTAGAGGATGCAAGAAGCAGGTCATTATTGGATCTTAGGGGGCGGGCTGGAGTGTATTTGTTGATGAGTGAGGACAGGTAGGGTGGGGCAGCATTGGTGAGGGCTTTGTAGGTCAGGGTCAGAATTTTGAATTTAATTCTGCTGTGAATGGGGAGCCAGTGAAGGGACGCACAGAGAGGTTCAGCAGAAACAGAGAGTCGAGAGAGGTGGATTAGCCTTGCATATGCATTTAGGATGGATTGAAGTGGAGAGAGGCAGGAGAGAGGGAGGCCAGATAGTAAGTTATTATAGTAGTCAAGTCGGGAAATTACCGGGGAGTGGGTTAGCTGTTTAGTAATTTCAGCACTCAGAAACGGATTACTTTTGGAGATATTCCGTAGGTGGTTGCAGCAGGATGAAGAGAGCCATTGGATGTGGGGAATGAAGGACAGATTTGAGTCGTGTGACTCTGAGGCAGCGTACTTAGGGTGATGGGAAGATAGTGGTGCCGCCAACAGTGATGGAAAAATGAGAAACTGGAGTAGAGTTAGAGGGGGGGGGGATTAGAAGAAGTTCGGTCTTGGACATGTTTATTTTTAGGTGGTGAGAGGCCATCCAGGAGGAAATGCCAGTTAAGCAGTCACTGATGTGAGAATTGACAGAAAGAGAGAGTGCAGGGGTGGAAAGGTAGATCTGGGTATCATCAGCATAGAGGTGATAGTTGAAGCCATAGCTGTTGATGAGTTTACCCAGTAAAGAAGTGTAAATAGAGAAGAGTAGAGGACCCAGGACAGAGCCTTGAGGTACTCCAAGAGACAGAGGCAATGGAGAGGAGGAGTCACCAGCAAAAGAGACAGAGAAGGATCTGTTAGAGAGATAAGAGTGAATCCAGGAGAGGGCAGTGTCACAGAGCCCAAGGAAGCCAGATTGCAGGGGGTCGAGCAATGAGTTAGAGGACAGGAAGTGGGTTAGGCGATCAAAAGCTAGTTTTTCAAGGATTTTTTAAGCTAGCAGGAGCAGTGATATGGGGCGGTAGTTTGCAGGAGAGTTAGGTTCAAGGGAGGGTTTTTTGGAGGATGGTGTGACCTTTGCATGTTTGAAGGATGCAGGGAATGAGCCGGTAGAAAGGGATACGTTGAATATATGAGTAAGAGCCAAAGTGAGGATGGGAGACAGAGAAGGTATTAGATGTAAAGGAATAGGGTCAAGCGGACAGGTAGTGAGGTGTGAGGAAGACAATAGGGAAGCCACTTCACTCTCAGTGGTTGGGAGGAGGGTGCAGAGAGTGGCAGAGGGGGTGACTGGGAGTGAAGAGATTGCAGGTTTGTATTGGGATGTTTCTTCGGATGGTAAGTGTTTTATTGAAAAAGTAGTCAGCCAGGTCTTGGGCACTGAATGCAGATGAGGGGGGTGATGCAGGGGGGTAGAGTGCTTAGCTAAGTGAAGGACAGAGGTGTAAGAGTGAATAATGAACTTATAGTGCATGAAATCAGGTTCAGAGCGGGATTTCCAGGCACGTTCAGCAGTTTTTTGCCGGTGGCGTGTTGCTGGGAGTGCCAGGGCTGGAGCTGACGACGTGGAACTTTCCTTCGATGCATTTCCCGTCAGATGCTCGCTGCCAGCCCCGGTTCTCCCAGACCGTATCCAGAAACAAGAAATATCGAATGTGGCGGCGCTGTGTCACCTCAGAGGATGCAAGCTGCTCTTTTCCTCTGTGAAACCTGCCTTCTTTCACCTCCAAAATAAAAAGCTCACAATGGTGTAGCACGTTTTAAATAAAATGGTAGGCGCACAAACAGGTCAGACTCGCAGGATTTCAGTTTTAAATCGGCCTTTTATTAAAACCATCATGAGGGTATTGTTACGGTACCAACAGTGTACCAAGGGTTAATACCAGATGAACAATGTCCTGCATAGGGAATCAGCAATTCACAACCCAGCCAGTTTCAGGTTTAAAACAGAATGTCATTTATTAAAGGCTAGATGCCTAGTATTTATACAGGTTTGACCCCAGATGGGGGGGTTGAAAGACTCTTGTACATTTAGATAAAAAGGGGAAGACGCCCTTTTATGAAACAGTAGAATTACATTACTTAAATACTTTACTTAGGCAGATAACAACTTAAACACATTTGGCTTGTCTTATCACCTAGCGTCTGCTCTCTGAGGGTGATTAAACAATGGCCTGTTTATTACTTAAATGTAATTATAGCACACAATAGCTGAGGCCAGCAACTCTGTCTTTAGAAATTAGATTCTTAGCTAAACACAATTAACTCCTTCAGTCCTGACAGAAGGGTCTGTCACAGGTATCTTCAGATGCAGCTTCAGATTTTATTACGATATAGCTCAACGCGTTTCAGCAAAACAAGCCTTTCTCAAGAGCATAAAATCATTATATGTCAGAGCAAGTTGGTGTAGCCTAGCAAAATGCTGTACACAATATTTATAGCCATCAGCTCTGCCTGCCGTTCTCAGGCCACACCCATTCACAGGTGTGCTGAGTCTGGCTCACATCAGAGCTGTAACCTATCTCTATCCTGTAAAAACAGATCATGCAATCAAATATGCCATTTAAAAACTAGTGTGCCAAAATATGGCAATAAATCTGAATCACTTTGCCTTTTGACATCATAACAAAAAGAGGCTTCCATTCTATACATAAAATAAAATGTTCTCAATAAAAAGTTAAAGCATTCAGTGTGTTTTTAAAATAATCACATATTAGATTCATAACAAACAACCTTATGCATTAATGTGAACTGCTGTGAATAAACAACTGATATCTTGATATATGGATTGCTTGAGTATATGCTTTCATTACAAAACATGTGTGTGTTTACATTACATGAACAATTCTAGCAAAGTCAATGGACATTCCATAGAAACGTATCATCACATAATATTGCAAAGAACAATGGCCAATTAAAGCAGGTCTATCCCTATCACGTGACCATATTACAACAGTTGTTAAAAAGACCCCAAATTCTCAGTTTTCAAACAAGTAAGCGCAGATGAAACCAACTCAAACAGGTCCGCTTCTCTAATCATGTGATCATGTGACGATGTCGTCATGCCGTATCGGACCAATCACTAGTGTTTATCTCACACCTTGATGTTTCCATGTGTAAGGGTAAATAGTGAGTTCGATAAGCCCGAATCCAGTTGTATACTTAGTGTGTGCAAAGAAAACATTGCGCTATTGTCAGAAGTGAAAAAGAAAAAGTGTGAATTAAAACTGCTTAAGCAGCTTATACATTTATATCGTGAAAAATCAGCATATGAAATCGAAAGGATCTTATACGTATCATTCATAGTTTTAAACATCAATGCCAATTTATGGCAAACGTAAAAACAACAACAAAAGGGCACCCTGATTATTTGTTATCATTGTATCTTTTCTGATATTCTTATAACTTTTAGGTAAAAGAGGACATACAACCCTTAGTAACATCTACATGTCTAGCTTTAGCCAACACTATTCATAGCGCACTGATGATGTTACTTAATGTAAGGGAGCAAATAATGCCTAAGAATAGTGATCAATGAACTCAACTAAGATAAGAATCTCTCGTAACTTAAAAAAAGGCCACACAAATCATTTTGGATGTGATATACAGTAGTTGTTTACAGAAAGGCTGCAACGTTAGTGTCCTTATTTAACCCCCATTCTCCATAGGTTTTTAGGTTAAATATCCACCACATTTCCCTTTTCAGATTCCATGTTGCCTCCTCTCCATGACTGTTTAACCTTTTCAATCCCTACCCAGCTGATATTGGGTTTAAATTTATTTCATTGGTTACAGTGGATTGGTATTCCATGGTCAAAGTGTTCCAAGACCCTAGATTTTTAATCTCGACATCCGGCCTCAATACCGTATTCCACAGTTACAGGTCAGCAAATAGATCACAATAGTGGTCTTACAAGGGATCGCTGCAATTCAACCCGATCGAGTATGATCAGGTTAATTGACACCCCCCTGCTGGCGGCCAATTGGCAGCGAGTCTGCAGGGGACGGCGTTGCATCAGCAGCTCTTGTGAGCTGCTGGTGCAATGCTGAATATGGAGAGCGTATTGCTCACTGTATTCAGCGAGGTCTGGCGGACCTGATCCGCACTGTCGGATCAGGTCCGACAGACATTTGTTAAATAGGCCTCTTTGTCTCCATCCCAGATACAAATCACTTTGTCGATATAGTGATGCCAGAGCACCAAGTTTGCACCAAATGGGTTGTTTTCTCAAATAAAATTGGATTTAAAAAAATCCATAAAGATATTCGCATAACTTGCGGACAGATTACGAGTTTTGTGTTATGAACTATGCGGTGCTACTGTGCAGTTTTTTTCACTGCTCACTTGCCTGCAGCACTGGTATTACAGGTTTTTACAAACCCGGCCTTAACAGGCAAGAAGTGAACGTAGAGCAAACTTGTGCTCCATACCGCACTCCAATACCAGCGCTGCTTAAGTCAGCGGTGAGCTGGTCGTACGTGCTCGTGCACGATATCCCCATAGACATTAATGGGGAGAGCCGGATGAGAAAAAGCCTAACACCTGCAAAAAAGCAGTGTAAATCTCAGTAACGCAGCCCCATTGATTCCTATGAGGAAATAAAATGTATGTTTACACCTAACACCCTAACATGAACCCTGAGTCTAAACACCCCTAATCTTACACTTATTAACCCCTAATCTGTGGCCCCCAACATCGCCAACACCTGCATTATATTATTAACCCCTAATCTGCCGCTCCGGACATCGCCGCCACCTACATTATACTTATTAACCCCTAATCTGCCACTCTGGACATCGCCGCCACCTACATTATATTTATTAACCCTAATCTGCCACTCTGGACATCGCCGCCACCTACATTATATTTATTAACCCCTAATCTGCTGCCCCCAACATCGCTGCCACCTACATTATATTTATTAACCCCTAAACCTAAGTCTAACCCTAACACCCCCTAACTTAAATGTAATTTAAATAAATATAAATAAAAATTACTATTATTACCTAAATAATTCCTATTTAAAAGTAAATACCTATAAAATAAACCCTAAGCTAGCTACAATATAACTAATAGTTACATTGTAGCTAGCTTAGGGTTTATCTTTATTTTACAGGCAAGTTTGTATTTATTTTAACTAGGTACAATAGTTATTAAATAGTTATTAACTATTTAATAACTACCTAGCTAAAATAAATACACACTTACCTGTAAAATAAAACCTAACCTAAGTTACACTAACACCTAACACTACACTACAATTAAATAAATTAAATTAGCTAAATCACAAAAAAAAAACACTAAATTACAGAAAATAAAACACAAATTATCAGATATTTAAACTAATTACACCTAATCTAATAGCCCTAGCAAAATAAAAAAAAGCCCCCCAAAACAAAAAAAACCCTAGCCTAAACTAAACTATCAATAGCCCTTAATAAACCTAGCGGTTCTCTCACTCGGGGGCCACTAGTGAGCATGAAGGGTTTCTTTAAAGGTCAAATATATGGAAGAATGAAAACAGCATCAATTTGCAGGGAGGTGCACGTACCCAGGTCCTGCCAATGACCTCCAATAATGTCCAATTCACAAAAAGAACAGCACCATCCAAAGATAAGTTAAAAGTGTATCTTTATTGGGACATCTCCAAACACAGCACAAAACACGACGTTTCGGTCAGATGACCTTAATCATGTGATTAAAAACAAGACCTATAACCACTCCTTATATACCCACCTTGGGGGAGGTGATAATTACCTATACAGGTGAATTTTATACATTCTGTTTCAACATTGAACTCTTTAGCACCCTCTAGTGGTAAAACAAGGTCATTTATCATTCTTACATATTACTTGGTTAACTCACAGACAAAAAACAGAAAAAAAGGAATGACAGTATATATATATACATACATAATTACTTATAACATTTCAATAGATATATGAAAAAATGCAAAACCCCTGAAAAAAGATATGATAATATCCCACACATATATGATTAAAATAAATGTTTCCAATCACATAGCCAGACTGTTAACAGAAATGAATAAATCTCAAGTGGAACTAACTCACATTGTAATGTTCCAATCTATCTCTTTATTCATTCCATATGGAATGAGGGATTGCAGAGTATAAACAGTCTGGCTATGTGATTGGAAACATTTATTTTAATCATATATGTGTGGGATATTATCATATCTTTTTTCAGGGGTTTTGCATTTTTTCATATATCTATTGAAATGTTATAAGTAATTATGTATGTATATATATATATACTGTCATTCCTTTTTTTCTGTTTTTTGTCTGTGAGTTAACCAAGTAATATGTAAGAATGATAAATGACCTTGTTTTACCACTAGAGGGTGCTAAAGAGTTCAATGTTGAAACAGAATGTATAAAATTCACCTGTATAGGTAATTATCACCTCCCCCAAGGTGGGTATATAAGGAGTGGTTATAGGTCTTGTTTTTAATCACATGATTAAGGTCATCTGACCGAAACGTCGTGTTTTATGCTGTGTTTGGAGATGTCCCAATAAAGATACACTTTTAACTTATCTTTGGATGGTGCTGTTCTTTTTGTGAATTGGGTTTCTTTAAAGGGACAGTTACTATATAATATATATATCTTTTTTTTACGTACTTTCCTGCATCATGGAGCAGGATGCTGTGCCCATGGACAGATGTCCTATTGGTCTGAATAACCACATAGTTCGCCCTTGCCATTTTTGTTCACCTTGCATAGTGAGAACTTTAAAAAAATAAAGACACCCTGCTTATTACTGAGCCAACAGTCTCTCAGGATGATGCTGTTCAGGCAAAGCCACAGTCTTCTCTTCAGATGTCCCAAGCCTTAATGGCATCACATGCAGTGCCCTGTGATTCCTCTCAATCTCCTGGAAGAGTTTATTTGCCAGCAGAAGTTGCTGCCCAGATATCCTCTGCGGTATCTGCGGCTTTAGCTGCCATCCCCTTTCTACAGGGTAAACACAAGAGGAAAATTAGAGATTCAGATAGTAAGGTTTCTCCAGTTTCAGCTACCCAAGTTGCTCTTTCTCATTAGTGATGAGGAAGATACGTTAGTATTTACAAAATTGTTAGTTAAAAGAACTAAACAAAAACGATACTATATAAGCACTCAAAAAACAGACCCCTGATTAATCTGAATAGGATGAGAAACACACACGTTAAAATTTGAATCTTTATTAGAATTATTTAAAAACTGGGAATTTTAAAACTAAAATGCTGGCAGAATATTTCAGTTAAAAACTGAATAAGTCTGACTATAGCCTCATGAGGTTAGAATCAAATGGGTAGGATTACTGGACTATCTGGTTCTGTGTGGTTGAGATTCAAGAGTTCAGAATAATAACACTATCCAACTACTTATGTGATCACGTGCGAATAGAGGTTCAACTAATGCATTGACATTAATGTTAAACACATAGATAGTGTGATCAATATTGTAACTGTCATATAACAATCAATTCCATGTACGAATGAATGTTAAAGACTGATAGAACAGCAATTTGTATAGAGTGTAGTTATTACTTGTATCTATTACTTATATAAACTCAGGTGTTCAGTAATGGTGATTTGTCTCAGTAAATATTATAACTTGCCAAATACGTTATTAGTAGCTCTCTAATATGAAATCCATATAAACACATGGGTAAAATAGTGAGCAGAGAGCAACTGAATAAGTGACTGGTCAGTTATTTATATTTAATAAATTATTCATATATAGAAAGCCACCAGTTGGTGTGTACTTCCATTAATAAAATGCTTACTGTAACCAGAGTGAGTTGGATTGTAGTTGGTAGTTTATACACTCTAGTGTTGCATAATGTGAACCACATTTATAAATAACTAATAACATATAGTGTATTTAGTATGCTAGCAATAGCTGTCTGAAGTAAAGACTTATTAAATACATGGGTAAAGTAGTCTACAAGGAGCAGCCGGGTGTGTTAATAATTAGTTGTAAGTTATGTTCATATATAAAAAGTCACCTGCTGCTATGTACTACCCTTGATAGATCATTTTCTATGACCGCCAGGGTTTGCTAATACTGCATAAGATTGGGTGTAGGTAACTTACTGAATAGATTATATTTACACCTATTAATTTAAAGGATTGAACATTGAAACTAAGGAGCTTATCAGATACTCCTTATACTAGGATTAAATCAGGTTGAAATTGAATATCTGAAAGGTTCTTGCATAATGATGTCTTTCAGTTAGGTTATTTAATCTAACGAGTTATCTTCATTTCATAGGTGAATATCAGTAATTATCACTCTATAAGTATTTATATGTTATTAAATGAAAAAACTCTTTCAACATTAATATATGTTGTTATTTAGTCAAGCAAGAGTAATGAGATTGAACTGCCACTTTAATTTGATTTTTTATCTAAACCACGTAGTATATGATGTTGTTAAGTAGTGTTAAAAATGCTTGGTGTCAACAAAATATACTTTCAGAAGTTCTCAATCTGAACCAGAATATTCAGCATTCACAGTGAGCGCATCAGGCATATATTTATCAATATTATTTGTATAACAGCTGTAGGAATACAGTGCTAGCCAAAAAGTTAATTAAATATATAGATGCTAATATTATGCCTCTAATATTGCCAGCAACAGCGTGACAACTGAAGACTCTATTAAATTAAATTAGCATTAATAGTAATATACACTGTTCTGAGCGTGCACAACATAAAGAACGCTACCACAAACTCTTGTGTCGGTTGCTTGGTATACCCCAATTAAGCACAATATGGTTACTGTATTTGTTTGTATTGCAGCCTTACACTTGTGCCGTAAGTTGCATAAACTGCAGAGGGTACTGAGCATACTTTAACACGAGTAGGTAATCAAAATATTAGGGCTATTGGGATAGTTATTAAATATACGCCAGCAAGTATAGGAATTTTAAAAAACAAAACAAGCTCCCATCAGCTCCTCCCTGACATGTTTCGCCGGGTTTCCGGCTTTCTCAAAAGGCGAGGCGCCACGGACACTGCGGCTTTTTGTGTCTCTCGCTCCTCCTTCTTAATTTCCATATGGCCAATCAGCACCTCTCAAACTCGTGCTAATATTCAGATGAAATTTTAGACAGACTAGGCTGTCAGATTGCATTGGGTAATGTACAGTGTTGCAATCTGTTGACTATTACTAAGTAGAACGGTTATATTGTATTACAATTCGAAGGAAAGTAGCACAGGAGGTGACAATATACTTTTGCTGATATTATCTTTCGTCACTATTGTACATCCAAATGAAACTACAGTTGCCAACTGTTAGGTTGAACAAATGTAATACTCATGAAGCAACATATTATTACCATATACGAAATTGATTAATATAGTAATTCATGAGAGTAACAGTGCACATTATAAATTCAAGATTGAATAAAAATCTATCTATTGTTAACCATATTGTGATTAACACTTTACAATACTCAGATTTTGTACATCACAAGATTGTGACGATATTAACCAATGTACACTTAAGACCTACCTCACCTTGTGTGAATGTTTATAGAGAGTGCATGAATGATGAACACAAACAAAATGTATGAATACATATAATGCATTATTCAGTGATGCAAATGAAAATAATGTTGATAATTAATTTATTTATTAGTGTGTTGTTAAGTATTGTGATAGTAATGATTAATTAATATTTTTAGTGCATATTTACGTATTAAACTGTAAAGTATAATATTTTGTATTTTAGTGTCATAAATTTAAATCAAAAAAATTATTTTATATTTTCTCAGTGATGAAGTGAAAAAGGATAAAAATAAATAAGTGAAACAATAACTAGATATACATAGTGGCTAAGTGAACTAAACCCTAATAATATGTTAGAAATCGAATTAGGAGTATCATGTATATTGTATATATATGAATCTATATAGATAGAAAAATTGACATGTAAGAGAATTTTTACAAATAAGTAAAAAAGTTGTTATTTTCATTTAGTCCAGTGGGTTGTAGAGAGTTCAGCAGGTATATCCAGCGACTCTCTGCCTGTAATAGTGACTGTTCGATATCACCACCTCTGATTCCAAGTTTTACTGTTTGAATGCCAAAACAGCGGAAATCAGAGGTCTTAGACCTATGTTGTTTATAGAAATGGGATGCAACAGTTGTAATGATTTTCTTTGCTTTTAGATCTTTGTCAGCATTTCTGATGTTGTTTAAATGTTCCAACATCCGTGTCCTCAGCTTACGTGTGGTCATACCAACGTAATACTTTTTGCAGCTGCAGAAGATTCCATATATTACGTTCTCTGTATTACAGTTAATTAATATGAGAATTGATCTTATGGTTTTTTCCGAATCTGTCGTTAACAGCTTTGAGTGGTGAAAGATATTGACAAACTGAACAGCTTCTGCATTTAAAGTTACCTAATGCAATTGGGTTGGTTTTGCGTTTTCTTTTTTCAAAATGGCTAGGGCTTAGGAGATCTTTAAGATTATTGGATCTTCTATATCCTACTTGGATTTTCTCTCCTATGATCTTGTTTAATGCCGGGTCTGATTTGAGTATCCCTAGGTGTTTATTGAGGATATTAATTACATCATTAACTTGGGGTGAGTAGGTTACTATAATTCTTGTGGTCTCATCCTTAGCCTTTTTGTTTTTATATAGTAACTTTTTCCTGTCAGTATTTTCTGTCCTTTGTTTGGCTTTCTTTATGGACCTGTTACTGTACCCTCTTGCTTTTAATCGGTTGTGTAACTCCATTGCTCTAAATTTATATAGTTCTGGATCTGAGCAGTTTCGTTTCATGCAGAGAAACTCTCCTATTGGGAGAGATCTTATCGTATGAGGGCAATGGGCACTGTCTGAATGGAGGAGGCTATTCGTGGCTGTTTCTTTTCTGAAAACATCTGTGATGATATCTCCATCTTGGTTTTTCATGATTTTCAGGTCCAGAAAGGTAATGCTCTCTTTACTTTGTTCCCATGTTAGTTTGATGTTATAGCTGTTTTGATTTAAAATGCTCAAAAATTCATCTCGTTTATATTGTGGGTCTTCCCAGATAAAAAACACATCATCAATGTATCTTAGCCACAGCGGTATGTGCTCCACATAAGTTTCATTGATATCTGAGAAGATGACATGTCGCTCCCACCAGCCTAGAAATAAGTTGGCGTATGTGGGAGCACATGCCGTCCCCATAGCTGTTCCCCGGATCTGCAGATAAAACTGCTGGTCAAATACAAAAAAATTATGATATAGCACAAAATTTAGGAGTCTTATTATGAAATCATCATGGCACTTGTCCTCATCAGAGGATGTAGTTAAAAAAATCGGAACTGCCTGGACTCCTAATTTGTGATCTATACTTGTGTATAGAGACTCCACATCCGCTGTTATTAAGATGGTATCAGGATTGAGTTTTAGATTTTCCAATTGTTGAAGCACTTCCATCGTATCCTTCACATATGATGGCATTCTTGTTACGAATTCACGTAATCTAAAGTCAATATATTGACTTGCTTTTTCTGTGATGTTATTTATTCCAGATACGATGGGTCTTCCCGGTGGTGCAGTGGCATTCTTATGGATTTTGGGTATTATATAGAAAGTTGCCACTTTTGGGTTTTCTACCCAAAGAAGTTTCTTTTCTTTTGAAGTTATTACGTTGTCATCTAATGCTTCCAATATAATCCTATTATACTGATTAAGGAATTGATCCGTTGGGTTAGAAAATAACTTCTTGTAACAATCCTGATTTCTCAGTTGTTTATGTGCCTCTAGGAGGTATAGTTCTTTAGGCCAAATAACCACATTGCCCCCCTTGTCTGAATTTCTGATAATCACATCATCCCATTGTTTCATTTCGTTGAGGGCTTGTAGTTCTTGCCTTGATAGATTTTTCATAGTTGGTTTGATGGTAAGTTCAGCTATTTCTTTACTTACAATTTCATTGTAAACTTCAATATGTTTTGAAGTAGACATTTTAGGAACATATTTAGACTTGGTTCTCATATTTGTTCTCCACTCTTGGCTTGTTGGTACTTCCTCATTATTGAGTAATTCTTCCATAATCTGCAATGTAATGTATTCTTCATTGGTCCATACACCATCTTGTGTATTACATTCATCTGTTGCTTCTTCATTTATCATATACTGTTTTTTGAGGAAACAATTGGATATCTTTTGTGATTTCAAATGTATCCAATTGACTGGTAGGACAGAAAGATAGACCTTTTGCAAGAATATTTTTGTGTTCATTACTTAGAATTTTAGTAGATAGATTAACCACTTGCATTAGGTCATCCTTATTTGGGAGAATGGGCTTGTGGATCTCTTGTAGGGTTTCCACCTCTTGTTGTCCTGTTTTTCTTTGTTTCTTTTTATTTTTTTTAAATTTAATAACATATAAATACTTATAGAGTGATAATTACTGATATTCACCTATGAAATGAAGATAACTCGTTAGATTAAATAACCTAACTGAAAGACATCATTATGCAAGAACCTTTCAGATATTCAATTTCAACCTGATTTAATCCTAGTATAAGGAGTATCTGATAAGCTCCTTAGTTTCAATGTTCAATCCTTTAAATTAATAGGTGTAATTATAATCTATTCAGTAAATTACCTACACCCAATCTTATGTAGTATTAGAAAACCCTGGCGGTCATAGAAAATGATCTATCAAGGGTAGTACATAGCAGCAGGTGACTTTTTATATATGAACATAACTTACAACTAATTATTAACACACCCGGCTGCTCCTTGTAGACTACTTTACCCATGTATTTAATAAGTCTTTACTTCAGACAGCTATTGCTAGCATACTAAATACACTATATGTTATTAGTTATTTATAAATGTAGTTCACATTATGCAACACTAGAGTGTATAAACTACCAACTACAATCCAACTTACTCTGGTTACAGTAAGCATTTTATTAATGGAAGTACACACCAACTGGTGGCTTTCTATATATGAATAATTTATTAAATATAAATAACTGACCAGTCACTTATTCAGTTGCTCTCTGCTCACTATTTTACCCATGTGTTTATATGGATTTCATATTAGAGAGCTACCAATAACGTATTTGGCAAGTTATAATATTTACTGAGACAAATCACCATTACTGAACACCTGAGTTTATATAAGTAATAGATACAAGAAATAACTACACTCTATACAAATTGCTGTTCTATCATACTTACAATCAGTCTTTAACATTCATTCGTACATGGAATTGATTGTTATATGACAGTTACAATATTGATCACACTATCTATGTGTTTAACATTAATGTCAATGCATTAGTTGAACCTCTATTAGCACGTGATCACATAAGTAGTTGGATAGTGTTATTATTCTGAACTCTTGAATCTCAACCACACAGAACCAGATAGTCCAGTAATCCTACCCATTGATTCTAACCTCATGAGGCTATAGTCAGACTTATTCAGTTTTTAACTGAAATATTCTGCCAGCATTTTAGTTTTAAAATTCCCAGTTTTTAAATAATTCTAATAAAGATTCAAATTTTAACGTGTGTGTTTCTCATCCTATTCAGATTAATCAGGGGTCTGTTTTTTGAGTGCTTATATAGTATCTTTTTTGTTTAGTTCCTTTAACTAACAATTTTGTAAATTTGCATTTTCGATACATAGCACCGCACCACAAATTACCTAATTATTTTGGGGCCAAAAACGCTACAAGGAACGGTAATAGACCCTTTATCTTACTTTAAAGCAGTAGTGCCATCATCCCAACTTCTAGTGAAGATACGTCAGTAGCCTCTGAGGGTGAAATCTCAGATTAGGACAGTATAATTCCTTTATCTGATGCTGAAGTGGTATTCTTCAATTTAAGCTTGAACACCTCTGTGCACTTTTAAAGGAGGTTTTAGCTACCTTGGAAGACTCCAGTAACACTGTCGTTGAAGCTGCAGTAATCTTAACAGTTGTCAACGCTAAGAAGCCTAGTAAATAAATACTTTGAGGTTCCTTCCTCTATAGAGGTTTTTCCTGTGCTTGACCGGGCCACGGAGATTATAGCACAGGAATGGGAGAAGCCTGGGATCTCCCTTTCCCCATCTCCTGTCTTTAAAAAGATGTTTCCTGTTGCTGACTCTATTAAGGAGTTGTGGCAAGAGGTGCCTAATGTAGAGGGGGCTATTTCTACTCTGGTTAAGAGAACTACTATTCCTATTGAGGATAGCTGTTAAATATTTGTTCATCAAGGTGTCTTATGGCAACCTGTCGTGTGTATTTTCACTGTGACAAGTGCGGCAACCTATTGGTTTGACACCTTGTCTGAGTCTCTAAAGGTGGAGACTCCTTTAGAGGAGATTTAAATCAGGATTAAGGCTCTTAAGCTAGCCAATTCCTGTATTACTGACGCTTACATGCAGTTTATTAGATTGGGAGCTAAAATATCTGGTTTCGCTGTGCTAGCACACAGAGCATTGTGACTGAAATCTTAGTCAGCTGATGTTTCATCTAAGACTAAGCTTCTGGTGATTTTAGCATCAGAGTAATTTTAGTTCCTTTTCGTAACTTCAGAGGAAAGTCTTCCCCTTCATCTTCAAAGCAGGAACAGACCAAGTCTTCTTGGAAACCCAGTCAGTCTTGGAACAAGGGGAAGCAATATAAGAAACCTGCAGCTGAGTCGTACAGGCCCATTTATCAAGCTCCGTACGGAGCTTGAAGGGCCGTGTTTCTGGCGAGTCTTCAGACTCGCCAGAAACACAACTTATGAAGCAGCGGTCTAAAGACCGCTGCTCCATAACCCTGTCCGCCTGCTCTGAACAGGCGGACAGGAATCGCCGGACATCAACCCGATCGAATACGATCGGGTTGATTGACAGCTCCCTGCTGGCGGCCGATTGGCCGCGAGTCAGCAGGGGGCGGCGTTGCACCAGCAGCTCTTGTGAGCTGCTGGTGCAATGTTAAATGCGGAGAGCGTATTGCTCTCCGCATTTAGCGAGGTCTTGCGGACCTGATCCGCAGTGTCGGATCAGGTCCGCAAGCCCTTTGATAAATGGGCCTGTAAGTCAGCAGGTAGGGTTTGTCCCTGATCCGGATTGGGATAAGTAGGGGGCAGACTTTCTTCTGAGATTTCTCAGATCCCTGGGTTGTGGACATAGTATCTCAGGGTTACAGCCACCTCTCAAGATTATCTGAGTCCAGATTAAAAGAGAGGCGTTCTTGTAGTTTGTACAGGATCTTCCTTACCTGGGAGAGATAGTTCCAGTACGGGGACAGGGTCTAGGTTTCTATTCCAATCTGTTCGTGGTTCCCAAAAAAGAGGGAACTTTCCGACCTCTTCTAGACCCTGAAGTGTATTAACAGGTTTCTCAGAGTACTGTCCTTCAAGATGGAAACTATTCGTTCCATTCTTCCTTTGGTGCAAGAGGGTCAGTTCATGATGACCATAGACCTGAGGGATGCGTACCTTCATTTTTCCCATTCACAGGGATTTTTTTTCATACTTCTGAGATTCGCTTTTCTGGACAAACACTTTCAGTGATCCGGTTTTGGGAAATTGTAGTGGCGCCCTACCTGGACGACATAATGGTTCAGGTGTCATCTTTTCAACAAGCAAACTCTCACACAGAGATCTTGTTGTTCTTTTCCATGTTCCTACGGATGGAAAGTAAATCTGGAAATGAGTTCCCTTGATCCAGTTACAAGAGTAGTTTTCTTAGGGACCATAATCGATTCCCTATCGATGAAAATATGTCTGACAGAGGTCAGAAGTTCCAAAATTGTTTCCTCTTGACTTTCTCTTCAGTCTCCTGTTCGAATGTATGGAGGTCTAATGGATGCTTCCATGGATATTGTTCCCTTTGCTTGATTCCAATTTGAGAGCTCTGCAGTTATGCTTGCTCAGTCAATGGAATGGGGATCATGCAGATCTGTCTCAAGTGATAGATCTAGATCAGTCAATAAGAGACTCTCCTGTGGTGGCTTTCTCATGAACATCTGTCTCAGGGAACAAGCTTTCGTAGAACTTCCTGGGTGATTGTGACCACGGACGCCAGCCTGCTGGGCTGGGGAGCAGTCTGGGACTCGTACAAGGCGCAGGGACTCCGGACTCAGGAGGAGTCTGCTCTCCTCATTAACATCTTGGAGTTGAGAGTGATTTTCAATGCACTGATTGCTTGGCTTCAGCTGTCATTAGCCAGATTTATCAGGTTCCAGTCAGACAACATAATCTTAGTGGCATATATATCCACCAGGGAGGAACTCTGAGTTCCTTAGCCATGAAGGAGGTGGCTTGGATTATCAGTGGGCGGAAGCTCACAATTGTGGTCTATCTGCCATTCTCATTCCAGGAGTGGTCAATTGGGAAGCGGATTTCTGAGAAGATAGACTTTTCATCCCGGGAAATGGGGATTCCATCTGGAGGTGTTCTCCAGCTTAACCCTCAAATGGGTGGTGCCGGAGCTGGATCTGATGGAGTCTTGTCAGAATGCCAAGCTTCCAAGGTACACTTCAAGGTCGAGGGATCCACATGTCGCTCTGATAGATGCTGTGGTGGTCCCTTGGGACTTCATATTGGCTTACCAGTTTCCTCCATTTGCTCTCCTTCCATGAGTTTGCTCGTATTAAACAGGAGAGAGTGTCAGTGATTCTAGTAGCCCCTGTGTGGCCTTGCAGGATCTGGTATGCAGACCTGGTGAAGATGTTGTCTTTCTCACCTTGGAGACTGCTTCCGAGATAGGACCTTCTGATTCAGGGTCACTACTTCATCCAAATTTCATTCTCTGAAGCTGACTGCTTGGAGATTGTCCGCTTAGTTCTATCTAAGTATGGTTTTCTAAATCGGTCATTGAGACCATGATTAGGCTCACAAACCTGTTACTAGAATGTTTTACCATAAGATATAGCATAAATATCTTTATTGGTGTGAATCTAAGGGCTGCTCTTGGAGTAGCGTCAGGATTCCTAGGATTTTGTTCTTTCTCTAGGTAGGTCTGGAGAAGGGTTGGTCAGTCAGTACTCTGAACGGTCAGATTTCTGCATTATCTATTTTGCTACATAAGGGTCTGGCAGACGTGCCAGATGTGCAATGCTTTTGTAAGGCTTTGGTCAGAATCGGGCCTGTGTTTTAGTCTGTTGCTCCTCTTTGGAGCCTTAACCTTGTTCTTAAAGTTTTGCAGCAGGCTCCGTTTGAGCCATTGCATTCCATAAATATTAAATTATCTTGGAAGGTTTTGTTTCTATTTCTTATGCTCGGAGAGTCTCGGAGCTCTTAGCTTTGCAGTATGATTCGCCTTGTCTTATCTTTCATGCTAATAAGGCGGTTCTTCGTTCTAAGTTGGGTTTCCTTCCTGGAGTTGTTGTCAGGACATTGTTGTTCCTTTACTGTGTCCTAATCCTTCTTTTCTTTAGGAACGTTTGTTGCACAACTTGGATGTTGTGCGTGTTCTTAGGTTCTGTCTGCAGGCGACTGAGGATTTTTGCCAGTCTTCTGCCCTGTTTGTTTGTTTTCTCTGGGAAACATAAAGGTCAGAAAGCTACTGCTACTTCTCTTTATCTCTGGTTGAGAAGTATATTTCGTTTGGATTATGTGACTGCTGGACAGCAGCCTTCTGAGAGAATTACAGCTCAGTCCACGAGGGCTGTCTCCTCTTGGGCTTTTTTAAAAATGAAACTTCTGTAGATCAATTTGCAAGGCTGCAACTTGGTTTTCTTTAAATACTTTTTCCAAATTTTATAAATGTGATTATTTTGCCTCGGCTGAGGTTTCTTTTAGGAGAAAGGTTCTTCAAGTGGTGGTGCCTTCCGTTTAGGTCTACCTGTCTTGTCCCTCCCTAGTCATCTGTGTCCTTTAGCTTGGGTATTGGTTCCCACTAGTAACTGATGAAGTTGTGGACTCACCATATCTTAGGAAAGAAAACAAAATGTATGCTTACCTGATAAATTTATTTATTTCCGGATATGGTGAGTCCACGACCCCACCCTTTATTTAAGACAGTTATTTTTGTCTAAACCTCAGGCACCTCTACACCTTTGTATTATTCCTTTTTCCATTTCCCTTTGGTTGAATGACTGGGGATTGTGGAAAGGGGATTGGTATTTAACAGCTTTGCTGTGGTGCTCTTTGCCTCCTCCTGCTGGCCAGGAGTGATATTCCCATTAGTAATTGATGATGTCGTGGACTCACCATATCTGGAAAGAAATACATTTATCAGGTAAGCATAAATTATTTTTTTTGCACACTAGTTTTCTACTGGCATATTTGATTGCATGATCTATTTTTACCTGACACCTTTAATGTTTACATTTTTTATTGAGAACATTTTATTTTATGTATAGAATGTAAGCCCCTTTTGTTATAATGTCAAAAGGCAAAGTGATTCAGATTTATTGGCATATTTTGGCACACACGTTTTTTTTTTTTTTTATATCTTTATTTACAACCAGCATTATGTACAGTATAATAGAAAAACAAAAGACAGAAACATATCTTACGCCACACAGGGCAGATAATTTTTCAAAATGATATAGACCAAAAGGCAGTTATTATCAATGTTCTTAATATTTTGTGGAGTTACGCCAATGTACATTATCAATACATATAAGAAAAATAAATAAATAAATTGTATTCTCTGCTGGGCTTTTTCAATCAATTTTCTCAACTACCATGAAAAGCAATCATTCTGTTATAGAATCATTTTCAACACAAAAACAACAACAACAAAAAACAAAAACAAAAAAAAAAACCTTAAAAATAAAAATAATCTTTCCCTCTTTCCCCACCTACCAAATGCCAAGGAGAACTATCTCTGAATTTTTAAATGGAAAGATCAGATAATCAATTTCACTCTCATGGAGTGTTTTTATAAGAACTGCCCATTTATTAAAGAAATTCCTTATATCTGATTCTTTATTGATATTTGTGTCCTTTTGTTCTAGTACACATTGTTTTTTTAGGTAGTTCCTAACTTCAGAGATGGTCGGAAGTGCTCTCAATTTCCATTTCTTACAAATCAAATATCTAGTAGCTAAGATGAAGAGAGTTACTAGTTTATCATTGTCCTGGTAACTACCTTCCAACTTCAGGCATAATATAATTTGATACATTGAGAGAGAGAGTGACTTAATTTTTAATGTTGTCTTAAGCCAGAACTCTAATTTGTTCCAAAAACTTCTTATTTTTGGGCAAGACCACAACATGTGAATTAAATCTGCCGCCGGATAGGAGCATTTTGGGCATTTATTAAATTGCTGGTTATGGATTCTGAGGCCTTTCTCGGGGGTGAAGTATGTCCTGTGAAGAAGCCTAAGATGGGCCTCTCGCCAAGTGGCCGATAATGTAGAGGATGCTACTTTATTGATTGATAATTGCAGAGTTTTTGGCTCAATATTACTCTGAGGTATTAATGAGCTCCATATTGAAGTCAAGTTGTCCAATAGAGGGGCTCCTTTACTATTGACAAGTATACGATAGCATGGGGAAATAGACATATGGCCAATTATTGTTAAGGCAAGCCAGCTTTCCAGCTTGCCTAGTGTCCATTGACAGCCCTGCTCTTTAATTATTTTGGTGGCAAAATGCCTTATTTGCAGGTAAGCAAAAAAGTCTTTGTTAGGAAGATTAAATTCAGTTTTTAGCTCCTCGAAGGTCTTGACACAATTCCTGTCTTTATCTATTAAATAGATTAGTCTATCCAGGCCATTGTTGTGCCATCTATTAAAAGTCGCTGATTTTATGCCTGCTTGGAATCGTGGGTTCCCTGTCAAAGGAAGATGTTTTGAAGTGCTGCTGGGCACTGAAAGAGAGCCGGTCAGCCTCCACCATGCCTTAATGGGGTTAAGTATAGTTTTGAGTCTTTTAATAGTTGCTGGCAATTCCTTTGGTGGAGAATGGATCAGAGCCAGGGGAAGGTATGGCTCACAGATATTTAATTCTAGCTCATTATTTAGAATGTAATTTTTGGTATGAATCCAGTCAGCTACTATGCGTGCTAAGAAACTGAGGTTGTATGATCTAATATTTGGTAGTGCCAAACCTCCAAATTCCCTTGATACAGTAAGTTTGGTAAAGGATATCTTGGGCCTTTTCCCTTGCCATAAAAATTGTCTAATTACAGTGTTAGTAAAGCGAACATCTTTTTCTAATAGAATTAATGGCACGTTCTGGAGGATATAAAGAAGCTTGGGAAGAAGAACCATTTTAAATAATTCTGTCCGGCCAGAAATTGATAGAGGCAGATTCTGCTAAGTTTTTAGCTTCTCCTTGATGGTAGAGAGTATAGGAGATATGTTAAGTCTGTATAGATCTCTTAAGTTAGACGGTATGTGAATCCCTAAGTACTTAAAGGAGTCTGTAACCACTCTAAATGAAGTATTTAAGATAGAGCTACTATTTCTCCTAAGCCAAAGTATTTCAGATTTTGATTTGTTCACCTTATATCCCGAGAAGGAGCCAAAATGATCGGTTATTTGAAAGAGTTTGGGTATATTTAATTTTGAGTTAGATAAATAAATTAGTAAATCGTCCGCATATAAACCAATTTTTATCTCGTAGTTTTGTATCTTTATACCATCTAGCTGTTCTCTTATCATAATTGCTAGGGGTTCAATAGTTAAATTGAAAAGAAGTGGGGAGAGAGGGCAGCCCTGATGCGTACCCCTATCTATTGCAATTGGAGAGGAGACAATGTCATTTATTATTAATCTCGTTTGGGAGTGGTTGTGTAAATTTCCTACGAATTTGGAAAAGTTACCTATGATCCCAAATTTTGTTAAAGATGTTATTATATGGTGAAAGATTACAGAATCGAACGCTTTTTCTGCGTCGATTGACAAGATAGCTAGGTCAGGGAGGCCCTCTCCCCCCGCAACGGAAGAGGGGAGATTCTGGAAATAATCTATTGTAACAAGAAGCTGTCTGATTTTTGCCGCAGAGTTACGTTTATTCAGGAAACCGGCTTGATCTGTGTGTATTATCTTTGCTAAGATGGGCTGTGATCTAGCTGCAAGGATAGAGGACATCATTTTGTAGTCTGAGTTAAGCAGAGCAATTGGTCTGTAAGATTCTTTTTGCATAGGATCTTTCCCTCCCTTTAAAATCAAAGTTGTGAATGATGAGGAGAAGGAAGGTGAGACTGATTTACCATTAACGTAGATCTCATTGTAGAGATTACCCAGAAAAGGCCCTATTTCATCTAATAGAATTTTATAAAATTCATTTGGCAGCCCATCTGAGCCTGGTGCTTTGTTAGGAAAGAGTTTGAGAATTGTTTTCTCTATCTCTTCCTTTGTAATAGGAGAATTAAGACTGACAATGTCTTCAGCTGGAATTGTTGGATATGTGATTTTGTTCCAAAACTCAGCAGCTCTCGAAACATCATGTCCTTTACAGGTATATAGATCCTGAAAATATTCTAAAAATAAATCGGAGATTTCTTCAGGTTTTAATATTTGCTTCCCATTATTAAGAAGTTTTTCAATGGTTTGTTTTTTCCCCTCGGTTTTAATTAATTTAGCTAACATTTTTCCAGATTTGTTAACAAATCTGTATAGTTTGGCTTGGAATCTGAGTTCCCTGTGCGTTTCCTGAGTCATTATAAAGGTGTCTCTGGCATTTTTGGCCCGAATTTTTTTTCGCCCAGTTTAAAGGATTTTTTTCAAGTAAGAAGTGGTTATATGAATTAATCAGTTGATTATTGATCTCTTTTTCTCTTGACTTCGTCTTTTTAGTTAAGATTGCAACATAAGCGATGATTTCCCCTCTTAACACTGCTTTAGCAGTCTCCCAGAATATATCTGGGTGCCCTATGTAGTCACTATTGAGACTAACAAATTCTTTGAACTTGTTTCTAATCCATTCCTTGAATTTTAAGTCTGTCGTTAAATGATAAGGGAAGAAAAACCGTGACGTTTTGGGTTTTGATTGACCGAGATATAGATCTAAGGAGATAGGCCCATGATCGGAGAGAAGAACCGGCATTATTCCTGCTTTTATTTTTGTAATGGGTAAACGCTCATCTGTAAGGAATAGGTCGATCCTAGAGAGTGTTTTGTGGGCTTTGGAGAGACAAGTAAAATCCTGAGTGTCGGGATTCTGGACTCTCCATATGTCGCGCAGTGCCAGGTTTTGCTTGATTTCATTAAAAATCTTAGTATCTATACTGTCTTTTTTCTGTTTCAATCGCATAGAATTTCTTCTAAGCCTGTCTATGGGAGATTGTGGTGCCATATTATAGTCTCCTCCTAAGATCAGATATCCTTCAGAAATTAATAGGAGCTTGGTCTGAATACGATTCCAAAACTCCGGATCAGAGATATTTGGTCCATATATATTACACAATGTGTAGATCCCCTGTGCGGCTTTGAGTTTCACCAGGACATACCTCCCCTCCAAGTCTACCTCAGAATGCAAAATTTCCACTTGGGACTTTTTTCCTATCAATATAGCTACGCCTCTCTTTTTCCTGACACTTGGTGCTGCAAAAACTTCTTTGACCCATTGTGCTTTTAATTTTAAGGATTCCTCAAGATTTAAATGGGTTTCTTGTATGAAACCGATATCTGCATGAGCTTTACA
Organism: Bombina bombina; assembly: GCF_027579735.1. NCBI lineage: Eukaryota > Metazoa > Chordata > Amphibia > Anura > Bombinatoridae > Bombina > Bombina bombina. The sequence continues at coordinate 1,159,715,519 of NC_069503.1, forward strand.
TAGATGGGTGAGTATTGCCTTCCGTTTAATAGGAGTCGAGATACCCCCTACATTCCAAGATATTATTTTTAATTTATTTACTTTTTGAGCCATTTACGTAGGGGGGAGAGAGGGAAAAAAAAAAAGAAGAAAAAAAAAGTAAGAGCTATATATTCCCTAACCCAAGGGAATTCCCTAGTCATAGACCTTATCCTCTTTTCTGTACCACAAGGTCATATCTTATTTGAGCTTATGACTTTAATGACTTAAAGAAATCCTCAGCCAGCTGGACATCTTCAAATAAATGTGTCGTGTCATTCACTTCAACTCTAAGTTTAGAGGGGTATATTATAGTAGCACGATGTCCATTTTGTATGAACTTAGTGCAGGTCGGGGCCATTTCTCTTCTCTTGGAAGCTGTATAAGCTGAAAAATCTTGAAAAATCAAAATCCTAGTGTTATCTATAAGGACTGGCTGGTTTTTGCGGTAAAGTTGCAGCAACATACTTTTATCTTGAAAGTTAAGCAATTTTGCAATGACAGGTCTAGGACGATTCTTATCTTTGCTATCTGAGCGAGGGGGGCCTATTCTATGCGCTCTCTCTACTAAAATCAGATGGTAGGTTGGAGGGACATTTAGGGCCTTAGTAAGTGTATCTGATATAAAATGACACAAGTTGTCATATTGCTTGTCCTCTGGAAGGCCTATTATCCGAATGTTGTTTCTTCTGGATCGGTTTTCCAGATCCTCCAACCTATCATTGATTTAATAAAGTTCTAAATATATGTATTCAAACATTTATTTGCCTTGACTCAGGATGTTCAACATTCCTTATTTTCCGACAGTCAGTTTCATATTTGGGATAATGCATTTGAATCAAATATTTTTCTTACCTTAAAGATTTGACTTTTTTCCCTGTGGGCTGTTAGGCTCGCGGGGGCTGAAAATGCTTCATTTTATTGCGTCATTCTTGGCGCGGACTTTTTTGGCGCAAAAAAACTTTCTGTTTCCGGCGTCATACGTGTCGCCGGAAGTTGCGTCATTTTTTATGTTCTTTTGCGCCAAAAAATGTCGGTGTTCCGGACGTGGCATCATTTTTGGCGCCAAAAGCATTTAGGCGCCAAATAATGTGGGCGTCTTATTTGGCGCTAAAAAAATATGGGCGTCGCTTTTGTCTCCACATTATTTAAGTCTCATTATTTATTGCTTCTGGTTTCTAGAAGCTTGTTCACTGGCATTTTTCCCATTCCTGAAACTGTCATTTAAGGAATTTGATCAATTTTGCTTTATATGTTGTTTTTTCTCTTACATATTGCAAGATGTCTCACGTTGCATCTGAGTCAGAAGATACTTCAGGAAAATCGCTGTCTGGTGCTGGAACTACCAAAGCTAAGTGTATCTGCTGTAAACTTTTGGTAGCTATTCCTCCAGCTGTTGTTTGTATTAATTGTCGTGACAAACTTGTTAATGCAGATAATATTTCCTTTAGTAATGTACCATTACCTGTTCCATCAACATCTAATGTTCAGAATGTTCCTGATAACATAAGAGATTTTGTTTCTGAATCCATCAAGAAGGCTATGTCTGTTATTCCTCCTTCTAGTAAACATAAAAAATCTTTTAAAACTTCTCTTTATACAGATGAATTTTTAAATGAACATCATCATTCTGATTCTAATGACTCTTCTGGTTCAGAGGATTCTGTCTCAGAGATTGATGCTGATAAATCTTCATATTTATTTAAAATGGAATTTATTCGTTCTTTACTTAAAGAAGTAATAATTGCTTTAGAAATTGAGGATTCTGGTCCTCTTGATACTAAATCTAAACGTTTAGATAAGGTCTTTAAATCTCCTGTGGTTATTCCAGAAGTTTTTCCTGTTCCTGGTGCTATTTCTGAAGTAATTTCCAGAGAATGGAATAATTTGGGTAATTCATTTACTCCTTCTAAACGTTTTAAGCAATTATATCCTGTGCCGTCTGACAGATTAGAATTTTGGGACAAAATCCCTAAAGTTGATGGGGCTATTTCTACCCTTGCTAAACATACTACTATTCCTACGTCAGATGGTACTTCGTTTAAGGATCCTTTAGATAGGAAAATTGAATCCTTTCTAAGAAAAGCTTATCTGTGTTCAGGTAATCTTCTTAGACCTGCTATATCATTGGCTGATGTTGCTGCAGCTTCAACTTTTTGGTTGGAAACTTTAGCGCAACAAGTAACAGATCATGATTCTCATAATATTATTATTCTTCTTCAACATGCTAATAATTTTATCTGTGATGCCATTTTTGATATTATCAGAGTTGATGTCAGGTTTATGTCTCTAGCTATTTTAGCTAGAAGAGCTTTATGGCTTAAAACTTGGAATGCTGATATGTCTTCTAAATCAACTCTACTTTCCATTTCTTTCCAGGGTAACAAATTATTTGGTTCTCAGTTGGATTCTATTATCTCAACTGTTACTGGTGGGAAAGGAACTTTTTTACCACAGGATAAAAAATCTAAGGGTAAAAACAGGGCTAATAATCGTTTTCGTTCCTTTCGTTTCAACAAAGAACAAAAGCCTGATCCTTCATCCTCAGGAGCAGTTTCTGTTTGGAAACCATCTCCAGTCTGGAATAAATCCAAGCCTTCTAGAAAAGCAAAGCCAGCTTCTAAGTCCACATGAAGGTGCAGCCCTCATTCCAGCTCAGCTGGTAGGGGGCAGGTTACGTTTTTTCAAAGAAATTTGGATCAATTCTGTTCACAATCTTTGGATTCAGAACATTGTTTCAGAAGGGTACAGAATTGGTTTCAAGATAAGACCTCCTGCAAAGAGATTTTTTCTTTCCCGTGTCCCAGTAAATCCAGTGAAAGCTCAAGCATTTCTGAAATGTGTTTCAGATCTAGAGTTGGCTGGAGTAATTATGCCAGTTCCAGTTCTGGAACAGGGGATGGGGTTTTATTCCAATCTCTTCATTGTACCAAAGAAGGAGAATTCCTTCAGACCAGTTCTGGATCTAAAAATATTGAATCGTTATGTAGGGATACCAACGTTCAAAATGGTAACTGTAAGGACTATCTTGCCTTTTGTTCAGCAAGGGCATTATATGTCCACAATAGATTTACAGGATGCATATCTGCATATTCCGATTCATCCAGATCATTATCAGTTCCTGAGATTCTCTTTTCTGGACAAGCATTACCAGTTTGGGGCTCTGCCGTTTGGCCTAGCTACAGCTCCAAGAATTTTTACAAAGGTTCTCGGTGCCCTTCTGTCTGTAATCAGAGAACAGGGTATTGTGGTATTTCCTTATTTGGACGATATCTTGGTACTTGCTCAGTCTTTACATTTAGCAGAATCTCATACGAATCGACTTGTGTTGTTTCTTCAAGATCATGGTTGGAGGATCAATTCACTAAAAAGTTCATTGATTCCTCAGACAAGGGTAACCTTTCTGGGTTTCCAGATAGATTCAGTGTCCATGACTCTGTCTTTGACAGACAAGAGACGTCTAAAATTGATTTCAGCTTGTCGAAACCTTCAGTCACAATCATTCCCTTCGGTAGCCTTATGCATGGAAATTCTAGGTCTTATGACTGCTGCATCGGACGCGATCCCCTTTGCTCGTTTTCACATGCGACCTCTTCAGCTCTGTATGCTGAATCAATGGTGCAGGGATTACACAAAGATATCTCAATTAATATCTTTAAAACCGATTGTACGACACTCTCTAACGTGGTGGACAGATCACCATCGTTTAATTCAGGGGGCTTCTTTTGTTCTTCCGACCTGGACTGTAATTTCAACAGATGCAAGTCTCACAGGTTGGGGAGCTGTGTGGGGATCTCTGACGGCACAAGGAGTTTGGGAATCTCAGGAGGTGAGATTACCGATCAATATTTTGGAACTCCGTGCAATTTTCAGAGCTCTTCAGTCTTGGCCTCTTCTGAAGAGAGAATCGTTCATTTGTTTTCAGACAGACAATGTCACAACTGTGGCATATATCAATCATCAAGGAGGGACTCACAGTCCTCTGGCTATGAAAGAAGTATCTCGAATTCTGGTTTGGGCGGAATCCAGCTCCTGTCTAATCTCTGCGGTTCATATCCCAGGTATAGACAATTGGGAAGCGGATTATCTCAGTCGCCAAACGTTGCATCCGGGCGAATGGTTTCTTCACCCAGAGGTATTTCTTCAGATTGTTCAAATGTGGGGGCTTCCAGAAATAGATCTGATGGCATCTCATCTAAACAAGAAACTTCCCAGGTATCTGTCCAGATCCCGGGATCCTCAGGCGGAAGCAGTGGATGCATTATCACTTCCTTGGAAGTATCATCCTGCCTATATCTTTCCGCCTCTAGTTCTTCTTCCAAGAGTAATCTCCAAGATTCTGAAGGAATGCTCGTTTGTTCTGCTGGTAGCTCCGGCATGGCCTCACAGGTTTTAGTATGCGGATCTTGTCCGGATGGCCTCTTGCCATCCGTGGACTCTTCCGCTAAGACCAGACCTTCTGTCGCAAGGTCCTTTTTTCCATCAGGATCTCAAATCCTTAAATTTAAAGGTATGGAGATTGAATGCTTGATTCTTGGTCAAAGAGGTTTCTCTGACTCTGTGATTAATACTATGTTACAGGCTCGTAAATCTGTATCCAGAGAGATATATTATAGAGTCTGGAAGACTTATATTTCTTGGTGTCTTTCTCATCATTTTTCTTGGCATTCTTTTAGAATTCCGAGAATTTTACAGTTTCTTCAGGATGGTTTAGATAAAGGTTTATCCGCAAGTTCTTTGAAAGGACAAATCTCTGCTCTTTCTGTTCTTTTTCACAGAAAGATTGCTAATCTTCCTGATATTCATTGTTTTGTACAAGCTTTGGTTCGTATAAAACCTGTCATTAAGTCAATTTCTCCTCCTTGAAGTTTGAATTTAGTTCTGGGGGCTCTTCAAGCTCCTCCGTTTGAACCTATGCATTCATTGGACATTAAATTACTTTCTTGGAAAGTTTTGTTCCTTTTGGCGATCTCTTCTGCCAGAAGAGTCTCTGAATTATCTGCTCTTTCTTGTGAGTCTCCTTTTCTGATTTTTCATCAGGATAAGGCGGTGTTGCGAACTTCTTTTGAATTTTTACCTAAGGTTGTGAATTCCAACAACATTAGTAGAGAAATTGTGGTTCCTTCATTATGTCCTAATCCTAAGAATTCTAAGGAGAAATCGTTGCATTCTTTGGATGTTGTTAGAGCTTTGAAATATTATGTTGAAGCTACTAAGTCTTTCCGAAAGACTTCTAGTCTATTTGTTATCTTTTCCGGTTCTAGAAAAGGCCAGAAAGCTTCTGCCATTTCTTTGGCATCTTGGTTGAAATCTTTAATTCATCATGCCTATGTCGAGTCGGGTAAAACTCCGCCTCAAAGGATTACAGCTCATTCTACTAGGTCAGTTTCTACTTCCTGGGCGTTTAGGAATGAAGCTTCGGTTGATCAGATTTGCAAAGCAGCAACTTGGTTCTCTTTGCATACTTTTACTAAATTCTACCATTTTGATGTATTTTCTTCTTCTGAAGCAGTTTTTGGTAGAAAAGTACTTCAGGCAGCGGTTTCAGTTTGAATCTTCTGTTTTTGTTTTTCATTAAACTTTATTTTGGGTGTGGATTATTTTCAGCAGGAATTGGCTGTCTTTATTTTATCCCTCCCTCTCTAGTGACTCTTGCGTGGAAAGATCCACATCTTGGGTAGTCATTATCCCATACGTCACTAGCTCATGGACTCTTGCTAATTACATGAAAGAAAACATAATTTATGTAAGAACTTACCTGATAAATTCATTTCTTTCATATTAGCAAGAGTCCATGAGGCCCACCCTTTTTGTGGTGGTTATGATTTTTTTGTATAAAGCACAATTATTCCAATTCCTTATTTTATATGCTTTCACACTTTTTTCTTATCACCCCACTTCTTGGCTATTCGTTAAACTGAATTGTGGGTGTGGTGAGGGGTGTATTTATAGGCATTTTAAGGTTTGGGAAACTTTGCCCCTCCTGGTAGGAATGTATATCCCATACGTCACTAGCTCATGGACTCTTGCTAATATGAAAGAAATGAATTTATCAGGTAAGTTCTTACATAAATTATGTTTTTTTGAATATTAGCATTTGAGATCCCAAGTTTAGAATTATGTATTGTTGTTAAATCTTCCAGGTCTGACACCCGCTGTTCTATTTCCTGCATTCTGTTGGAAAATTGTCTAATCTCTTGAGTTAATAAAGAGATATCCTGCTTAATTTCTGTCCTCAGTGTATCGAATTTAGGTGTAAGGGCCTCAGAGATGCTAGTAACCAGATTCTGTATATTAGTAGCTTCAGGTAAAGTTGCCATATGTGTAGTTGTTGACTCAGTGATAGAATCTTGAGTATTCTTAGATTTCCTATCTCTATTTCTAGCTGCCATACCTGGTGAGGGTGTCTTAGAAGAAATGGAGAGAAATGTATCCATGTGTTGCGTGCCTTTTTTTTTTTTTTGTGTGAAGACTAAAAGGAAAGTGTTGGGCAACCCACTTGCCAGTGGGATGGGAGGGGAGAGTGATCTGTGAGTGAGGGAGGTAGAAAAGTGAACTTAGATATCAGATGAGGATGTGATAATGTGGGATATGAAGAGAAAGTGAAAGTGAGATTAGTGAAAAAAAAAGAAGTGATTTTTGTGACAAAAAATAGATGGGATATAGTTTTGTCCTTATTTAAGCTACCCTATTAATAACTATTATGCTGTGATGTAGAGTGAGTGTTTTGTTTTTATTCTATTTCTAATTTAAGTGTTTAGGTTTTGATTTAAAGTTGCTAAGAGAGAGAAGAGAGACAGTGAAACTTAGGTATTTGTAATTCTGCTAGATACTCAGGTATATAAAATTAGCAACAGTTTAGACGCTAGAGTTCTGGGAGATATTTATCCCATTTATCTTTCCTACCGATTTACTGTTAGTAATAATGACAGATTGGTTAAAGGGACAGTCTAGGCTAAATATATTGTTATATTAACTTACTTTTAAATGCCAGACAAGCAATTTTTAACATGTTCCACATCTCTCTGCTTCTATAAAGTGCAGGGAATTTTTAAATATACATTGCTAGTTAACAGTTGAAAATGGAAGCTAAGCTCCGCCCACCACTTGGTATATAGTTGTGTATGTCTTGTTGTTTCCAATAATGATCGACTCGTAAATTAGTTTTAACATGCACACGCCACTTTGCACATGCGCAGTTTATGCATAAGTGTGCCGCTTCCTAATTATTCCCCAAAACCTCTATTTCAAAATTGTAGTTCCGGAAGAACAGGTGATTATTGTTTACGGCTCTGCAAGCATAACGCTATACTGGTATAGAGGTGTGTGTCTCAGTTTGCTATTAAATCAATTTTGTTTGAATTTGCATTCCTTTTGTGTCAGGCTGTGGATAGTATGAGCAGAGGGAGACCGCTCTGAATAAAGGTAGTGAAATGTTAGTACCGGGGCTGGAGGGATTTTCATGGCCGCAATTGGTTGGACAAGGTGGGCGGGTGCAGCCTAACAATTCATTTTAATATTTATTTATCACATACCCATGTTTTTTGCAACAGCGTTTGTCTTTAGCTTTAACTTAATCCAGCTCAGCGCAAAGTCCTACTTTCTTTTTACTGGCTTTCTCCTGCCTTCAGTGCTGTCAATATGCAGCTATGCGCAGGGTAAGGCTGGCAGAGACTGTGACATCTACGTTGAGGTAGTAAGACTGCACGCTGTATTAGCTATCTATGCTGTGTGTTGTTTTTGCACAGAGCACTCCTCCTATTCCCCATGTCTGATCCACTAGAAAATAGATTGGAAAACAGAAGCTGCCATCAGTATGCACAGGAATGGGGCAAGCAGTCAGAGAGCAAAGCACACAGAGGTAGTGTCATGAGATGCAGGACATATGCAGGACACAGCAATGATGGTACAACTCTATTTTATTACAGAGCATAGCAATACACATCCAGACAGGTTGATTGTACTAAACTAACTGCGACACAGACACCGGACCTAAGCCCCGCCCACATGCTAGTGACATCACATCCTGCTATCATCACATCTTCCCCTTTTTCAAAGGCAAAGCATACATTCGCATATATTAAATAACAAGGTACACCAACAGGGTATACAACAACATTTTGTTTTAGAACATTATAAAAACAGATAGATTAGAAAACATGAACAAATAAATTACATCCTGACTTGGACATCGGGGTAGACTACCCTAGTCCACAGTGACCATGGGATTATTCTGCCCATACTTCCGGTCACTGTTCTAGCTAAAGTCAGTCCCTGTATCGGGCCGGAAGCCTCACCACTCTTCCGCTTGATGTAACTTTGCATGAACTGTCCTCTGATACAGAAGATGGTGAACAAGAGTCTGCTGGAGGCAAAGATATATCCCCGCTATGATCTTGCTGAGGGGAAGGCACCTCTCTTAGAACAGGAGATCCCACCGGCGGTGGTACTGAGGTATCCGGTTCCAGACTCTCAGGTACAGGCTGAAGATGTCTTCGGTTACGGCGTGTAACCGTCCCTCCCTCTGTAAGGACTGTGTAAGACCTTGGTTCTGGAGAGCGGCCCACTACCGTAGCAGGCGTCTTCCATTTCTTCTCATCATCCAGTTTAATTCTGACACTTTGGCCCGCTTTCAGTTCCTGTAAAGGCCTGACAGAATGTCTCCTGTCGTAGAAGAAACGATAACCCTTTTTGGCCTCTTCATCCCTCCTAAGGACTTCGTCCCGAGGAACAGGGCCAGGCGGCTTGAAGACACCCACTGAGGGTAAAGTGGTGCGAATCTGGCGTCCTAGCATCAGCTGTGCCGGGCTAAACCCGGTGGCTTGAATGGGCGTCGCCCTGTATGACAAGAGGGCTAGGTACGGTTCAGATTGCTTTAGGATGAATTTTGTTGTTTGAACTGCCCTTTCAGCCATTCCGTTGGCCTGCGGATAATGTGGACATGACGTGGAATGTACAAAATCATATTCCCTGCTGAAAGCACTGAACTCTGTAGAAGCGAACTGCATGCCATTATCACTCACCAGCTCCATTGGAATGCCCCAGCGGGCGAACAAGCTCTTCAGGCGAATGATAACGGCCTGACTTGTGATATCATTCAGGGGTGCTATTTCCAAATACCTGGAATAGTAGTCGATAACAACAAGAAACTTTTTCCCGTGCAGTTCGCACAAATCAGCAGCTATTTTCTGCCACGGCCCCGCAGGCAGCGGAGTAGACATTAAGGGCTCCCTTCTCTGAGTAGGCCGGCGTTCCCGGCAAAAGGCACATTTAGACACGTGATTTGCAATGTCGGAGCTGATCCCAGGCCACCACACAGCTGTAGCTGCTCTTTCTCTGCACTTTGTAATGCCTAAGTGGCCATCGTGAATCCTGTTTAACATCTCCTTCCTCATGCTGACAGGAATTACAATACGGTCTTGGAACAGTACCAACCCTTCCAGCTCCGTGAGCTGTGACCTCTCTGGCTGGTAAGCATTTAAAGACATCCAGGCTGCCCGGCTCTCGGGCCAGCCATCTCTTATGTACCTTATAACTTCTTGCAGATCTGTGTCCAAATATGTCTCTTTCTTTATCTCTTCCAGTTTCCTTGAAGAAATGGACTTAGAGGCCAGAACTGAATCAACATACACTTTTACATCCGACTCTGTGGAGGATTCTTCAGCAGCAGCCAGCGGGAGCCTGGACAGTGTATCTGCCACAACCAGCTGCTTCCCCGGCACATGCACTGCCTGAACATTGAACCTGAGTAGTCTCATTAAAAGTCTCTGGCATCTCAAGGGTGTTTTGTCGATGTCATAAGAATTGATAAGAGGGACTAGCGGTTTGTGGTCAGTTTCCAGACTAAATTTCTCCAAACCCACTAGATAACGCTGAAAGCGCTCACAGGCCCAAACTGCAGCCAGGCACTCTTTCTCAATTTGAGCGTATTTTGACTCCGCAGCCGTCAGTGTGCGGGAACAGTAGGCGATGGGCTGTAGTTTGTTGTCATTCAGTTGCAGGAGTGCAGCCCCCAACCCATAACTGCTTGCATCAGCACTAACCACAGTCTTTTTTGAAGGGTCGTAGAACCCCAGCACTGGGGCAGACCCCAGCAGGGACTTAGCATGCAGGAACGCTTTTTCTTGTGAGGGTCCCCAGACCCAGGCAACATCTTTCTTAAGCAACTCTGTGATAGGGTGCAAAACTGTAGATAAATCTGGAAGAAACTTGCCCACGTAATTTACAAGGCCCAATATCTGTCTCAGCTCATGTACATCAGAAGGGCTTTTCATCTGTTCGATAGCCCGAATTTTCTCGGGGTCCGGCTTGATGCCATCCCCGTTGATGATATGCCCAAAGTAGCATAATTCAGTTTTCCTAAAATGACATTTTTCTTTATTCAGCTTCAGCCCAGACTCTTTGATAGCCTGCAGCACACAACTCAAACGCTGATCATGCTCCTCCACTGTAGACCCATACACTAGAATGTCGTCCATTACGACTGCTGTGCCCACGTGGCCACTCAGGAGAGAACTCATTTCCCTCTGAAAGATCTCAGGAGCGGAGGATATCCCAAAGGGAAGTCTGCAGAAACAGAACCGACCTACCGGAGTGATAAAGGTAGTCAGTTTGCGGCACTTTGGATCCAGGGGGATCTGCCAAAAGCCGCTAGAAGCGTCTAATGTGGAAAAGAACTTCGCCCCAGCCAACTTCGGGGCTATATCTTCCAGTGTCGGCAGCACAAATCTCTCCCTCTTCACTGCCTCATTCAACCTTTTCAGGTCCACACAGATGCGCACCTTTCCGTTTTTCTTTGCAACTGGAACAATGGGGGCACACCAATCAGTTGCTTCAACAACCTCTTCAATAACCCCCATAGACTTCATGCGCATGAGCTCTTTCTCCACTTGAGGCATGAGCGGGAACGGAATTCTACGAGGAGTAGAAATACTATACGGGACTGCGTCACTTTTAAGTGCTATACGGACAGGTTTGCAGCTCAGTAGGCCCAACTCGCCAAACATATCTTCAGAGATCTCATTCACTCTGGCCACGAGGCCCAAGTCACAGGCTGCTTTTCTGCTCAATAAACTGTTAACACACTGACCTCGGATCACATGCACCCACATGGTGAACTTCCTTTGTTTGTACTCACAGCTGGCAAGAAATTTTCCCACACAATCAATGCGGCCACCAGGACTATGAACATTTGTAGTAACCTTCGCCAGCTGGGGCTGTCGAGGCAGTTTCATAAATTCAGCAAAAGACATTACAGTGATATCAGCTCCTGTGTCAATCTTAAAATCAACATTGGCTCCCATTACAGTAAAGGTAACTTTCCAATCTTCCTCTGAGCTTGTCCGTTCCACAACAGACCCCACAAAAGACACTTCCTGACCCTCCTGGTCACTGTCCACCTGCATCTCCTTAATGTATTCAGTTTTACACACCACTTCAAAATGGCCTATTCTGTTACATTTTCTGCATCTTTTATCTCTGGCCGGGCATATAGCACTCTGATCATGAGCCCGGTAGCACCGTGTGCATCGGCCATGTTGCGCCCATCCACTTCTAGGCCTTTCCAGTACTTTAGATCTACCGCTCACACTGTGCCTTTCACTAGTAATTTTCCTAGACTGTTGCACTTCATCCACAATACTCTCAGACCTCAGATCAGCACTTTGCTTTTTCACCAGTTCACTCTGGCGGGCCATCCTAATAGCCCCGTCTAATGTTAAATCAGGCTCTAACTGCAGCTTCAGGGAGACTTCAGCATCTGCAATTCCAATAACTATTCTGTCTCTGATTTGCTCTTCTTTAGCAACACCAAACTCACAGAATTCAGCTAATTCATACAGGCTGCGCACAAATGACTCCACAGATTCTCCCACACGCTGATTACGTTTGTGAAAACAAGCTCTCTCATGAATCACATTTCTTTTGGGCACAAAGTGGGCACTGAGTTTATCCATAACTATATCAAAGTTAACTTCTTCCCCTTCTTGGAAAGTAAAAGCATTGAACACTGGCTCTACATCTTTCCCCATAGAGTATAAAAGAGAATTAACTTGTACTTCACCACTCTCCTTGTTCAGTTTGGATGCAATCCTGAAGCGCTGAAACCGCTGACGCCATGTGGGCCAAGCTGCAGGCTGAGAAAAGTCAAAAGGCTCAGGTGGGGTAAACTTTGACATCGTTATCATCAGAAACAGAAGCGTAGTCCAGAACTTCTGACACCATGTCATGAGATGCAGGACATATGCAGGACACAGCAATGATGGTACAACTCTATTTTATTACAGAGCATAGCAATACACATCCAGACAGGTTGATTGTACTAAACTAACTGCGACACAGACACCGGACCTAAGCCCCGCCCACATGCTAGTGACATCACATCCTGCTATCATCACAGGTAGTTACTTGAAAGTTGAAACCTTGTGGGTCCTGTGTGTTCCGTAGCTGCTAATCTGATGCGTTCCTGCTGTGCGATGTGTTGTGACAGCTTTAGGGCTAGATGATTTGTGTGACATGTGGCTGCTGCATGAGGATCTGCTAGGGCAGCTTTATTGTTTCTAGACCATCCTTTTAACTATTAACATGCTTGCCTGCCTAAATATATATGTTGCAGGAGGAAGGTCTGTAACTTAATTGAGCTGCTTTACCTCCCTAAAACTGTTAACTGATTTTTTCTATATATTAAAATGTGTGTTTATATGTTTATGTGTGTATATGTGTGTGTGTATGAATGTGTGTATGTATGTGTGAATGTGTGTGTGTGTGTATGTATGTGTGAATGTGTGTGTGTATGTATGTATGTGTGTATGTATGTATGTGTGTGTGTATGTATGTGTGTATGAATGTGAGTGTGTATGAATGTGAGTGTGTATGAATGTGAGTGTGTATGAATGTGAGTGTGTATGAATGTGAGTGTGTATGAATATGAATGTGAGTGTGTGTATGAATGTGAATGTGTGTATGAATGTGAATGTGTGTATGTGTATGAATGTGAATGTGTGTGTGTGTATGAATGTGAATGTGTGTGTGTGTATGAATGTGAATGTGTGTGTGTGTATGAATGTGAATGTGTGTGTATGAATGTGTGTGTATATTTTAAGTATGTATGTGTGTGACTGTGTGTGTATATATATATATATATATATATATATATATACACACAGTATATATGTGTGTGTGTGTGCTTTTATAATTTTTTTAAATTTTATAGTTTAATAACTAGTAACTAAATATTTGTAATAATATATGTGTATCTATGTGTGTGTATATGAATGTGTATGTGTGTTTATGTGTGCTTGCATGCGTGGGTAAAGTCTAAATGAAAACACTCCGCAGAAATCAGTAACACTCCCTCCACCACCCCTAGTTAGTTGGTGATTATGGCGCAGCTACACCTCTGCAGATTCTCTTCTGGTCATATTATAGACTGGGCTGTGATGTTTTGGCTGAGTGCCAGCCCAGGGCTGTACATTTGCACACTGCACAAAGATAGCCGTCAGAGAGCGATCCACAATACCACCGTTTCCCCTTATAAGACTGCTGAGTGAGCTGAGCACAGAGAGCACTCCACCAAACCCCAACCCCCTGTACAAACATTTTGAATAGTAATTTTTCCTAATTTAGTTTAAAAAATAAAATAAAAAAATAAATAGAATTATTTTTATTAATGACTAGGCGATAAGCCTGCATAGTCTATTTTTTTTTTTTAAATGAGGTCCATCTATCCCTATCCTCTATCCCTGTCCCTATACATCTCCCTCTGTCCCTATCCCTCTGTCCCTATACTGCTGTCCCTATCCTTCTGTACCTATCCCTCTGTCCCTATACTGCTGTCCCTATCCTTCTGTACCTATCCCTCTGTCCCTATACTGCTGTCCCTATCCTTCTGTACCTATCCCTCTGTTCCTATACTGCTGTCCCTATCCCTCTGTCCCTGTCCCTATCCCTCTGTCCCTGATCCCCCCTCAAACAGCTCTCTACCCTCCCCTCTATTGCCGCCATCTTAGGTTCTTCTGTAGTGTATTTGTTTGAGTAATATGAACATTTTTGTTTTATTCTATAAACTACTGACATTTCCCCCAAATTGCAAATAAAAATATTGGCATTTAAAGTATTTATTTGCAGAAATTGACAACTGGTCAAAATAACAAAAAAGATGCAGTGTTTTAAGACATCAAAAATGCAAAGAAAACAAGTTCATATTTTTTTTTTATCAATAAAGAAAATACATTTTCTTAGCAGAAGAATATAAGATAATATGATAATAATCACTCACAGCAGAAAAAATGCACAAGTAAAAAGCAAACAGAACTGCCAATTGACAGCCACAATAACTGTTAATAGTTGTTAGTACTGATGCTGGTCCGTCTACAATAAATGTCCCCTGCATTTCCAGTTGCACATGCTGAATTTTAAATAGCTAACTGAAAAATATTAAACGTGCACTGCTAAACTGTCACACAAGAAAAAGACTAACTAGACAAGAAGAAAGCTGTGGGCGGAGCTTAGTGGCCATTTTCAGTTGCTAACAAACGATGATTATTTAAAAGTTTCATGTACTTCTTACAAGCTTATAGATGTGGAACCTGTTGCAAGATGCTTATCTGGTATGTAACAATAAGTACTAAAGAATAAGTATTGGGTCTAGACTGTCCCTTTAAGCTAATACTTTAGCTGTACCTGCGTGTTTTTGTAGCTGAGAGAAAAAAAAGAATCATTTAAGTTATAAGTATGCGTATTCAGACACTTATGAAACACAAGAGAGGAACCGTACACTGCAGAGTCGTAAGAATTTACTTTTTGCAATTTTAAGGCTTCACGATTCTCTTGTTTCTTTCTCTATTCTTCTTGTCTATCTATGACTTACTTATTGCAGTTGTCCCTGATCCTTACCTCCCCTTTTTTACCCTATATAGTACTTGCCTTGATTTACAGTTAAGAGCGTGCCAGAGAAAAAAAGGGTATTCAGATATAAATAGCAAGCGATTTTGTTATAAAAAGGTCAGTTTTCTTATTTCCTGACAGCTTGTTCTTTGACGAGCTCCAGAGAATTTGTGAATTGTAATTGTAACAGGACAGGGGGCCCTCTATTTATTCACTCTCAAATACAGGTGTATATGTATCAGGTAAAAACATTAAAGAACATATCACTTATCTTAATCTTAACCTCAGAGAAAATAACAATATATTACATGTTACCCTTTTTCATTGTGTCTATTTAATACAGCTAATTTTCAGGGGTAGAAGAGATAATCTTAGCTTTTTTTTAAAAAAAGATAGATTCTTAAGTATTGTAATAGTGCTAGCCACATATAAATAATAAATACAGTATAGGGTTTTCTTTTTTTTCTTTTCTTTTTCTCTCCCCCTTTAAGACCAGTCCATATAGCCCAGTGAGAAAGTCCAGCACCTTGTTATTTTAAACAAATACATTTTGCTTTCCCAGGTAATTATAACCTACTATGTTATGCAAGAGCCATAGTAAGTGCTCAGCTCTATGGCCTTTCCCTTTAGCACATCCTCGATATTTCTTGTTTTGAGTGGTATGTCTATATTTAGAGGGGGAGAGGAGGGTAGGGTATCAATTGCAGACAGTTTCCCCAGATATTAATAACTTTACCCGGTGTTGTCCTGGAGAGCGTCTGTGAAGTGGGGTGGATGTTTTACCAGTGCGGCCCCTCTCATGCAGCACCGGTGGGAGAGGGGACCCGCAATCCAATCTGTCGGTAGTACAGGGAATCACTCCGACGCCGGGAGTCAGGTCGGCATAGAGAGCAACGGTGCAGCGAAGGTAACCGCGCTCAGAGCCAGGAGGGAACTTTCAGAAGGAAGAATCGGTCCAAGCCCCTCACGCAGCACCGGTGGGAGGGGACTATGTGACCGGAAAAAAGCACCGGATCCTTGGCTCTTTCACCTCTCTCTCTCCCCAGAGCATAAGAACCACTCCGTTCACAGCAGGACTGGGCAGACTCCGAGTCAATCAGGGAACCTCAGAGTGGCATCTGAACACCAGAGTGGGTATGGAAAACCAATCTTTTTGTCCCAGTCAGCAACAAGTGAAGATGCGGTGCAGTTAGACAGCTCTCAGATCTTCCCGAGCACTTCGGGGTTGGCCATAGGAGAGGTATCTTATTTAACTTGCCTCCCGGATCCCGCCAGGTATTGCTGTAGTGATAGTTCAGCACAGGAGGGTTAAAGCCTTTTTTCTTTTTCCAAGGAATGCTTTTGGGGTGCAAGGTAAGGTCCTATAACTGCTGCAATTTGCAATTTGCAGCTCAGTGCATTGATGTGGCACTGTGTGGGTTCTGGAGGCGTTGGTTTAGCCAGGCAAGCCGCCCTGGGTCTGAGGGTTTTAGGCGCGTAGACTCCGCCAAAGGCTTGCAGTTGAGGTAATACTGCAAAAGTGTTCCACACACCCATACACCTGAGCTCCTCCTCTTCCTAGAACCGATAGAGCAGCAATTTTCTGGCACACTAGTTTTTAAATGGCATATTTGATTGCATGATCTGTTTTTACAGGATAGAGATAGGTTACAGCTCTGATGTGAGCCAGACTCAGCACACCTGTGAATGGGTGTGGCCTGAGAACGGCAGGCAGAGCTGATGGCTATAAATATTGTGTACAGCATTTTGCTAGGCTACACCAACTTGCTCTGACATATATTGATTTTATGCTCTTGAGAAAGGCTTGTTTTGCTGAAACGCGTTGAGCTATATCTTAATAAAATCTGAAGCTGCACCTGAAGATGATGGTTTTAATAAAAGGCCAATTTAAAACTGAAATCCTGCGAGTCTGACCTGTTTGTGCGCCTACCATTTTATTTAAAACGCGCTACACCATTGTGAGCTTTTTATTTTGGAGGTGAAAGAAGGCAGGTTTCACAGAGGAAAAGAGCAGCTTGCATCCTCTGAGGTGACACAGCGCCGCCACATTCGCTATTTCTTTTTAAAGGGACAGTCTACACCAGAATTGCTATTGTTTAAAAAGATAGATAATCCCTTTATTCCCCATACCCCAGGTTTGCACAACCAACAGTTATATTAATATGTTTTGCCTCTGTGATTACCTTGTATCTAAGCAGATTACCCCCTTATCCCAGTGCTTTTGACAGACATGCAGGTTAGCCAATCAGTGCAGACTTCTAAATAACTCCACAGGAGTAAGCACAATGTTATCTATATGACAAACATGAACTAGTACTGTCTAACTTTGAAAAACTTTCAAAATGCTCTGAGCTAAGAGGCGGTTTTCAACGGTTTAGAAATCAGTTTGAGCCTAACTAGGTTTAGTTTTTTTTAAATACCACCAAAGGAACAAAGCAAATTTTGATGATAAAAGTCAATTGGAAAGTTGTTTAAAATTGCATGCGCTATCTGAATCATAAAAGTTTAATTTTAACTAGACTGTCCCTTTAACAGTCCTTTGGGAGAGACTGTAAGAAGCCAACGGTCCACGCTAGGAGGGAGTATTGGTTCTTTCCATTTTTACAGCCTTTTTTTATTAACTTCTCAAATTGTCTAATTGTTTTTTGCTAATATATATATATATGTGTACGTGTGTGTGTGTATATATATCTCAAAATAACAAGAGTATTGCATTGAGCAATGATACTTTTTTTATTGGACTAACTATACATTTATAAGTTGACAAGCTTTCGGAAGAGTTCCTTCCTTTATCAAGTCTAAAGCAATACTGACCAATTCAATGGAATTTACAGATTATATCTTAAAACACAGAATAGCTAAGAAGACAGGAAGTGCAGGGGGTAAAAAGCTCTCTGCAAACTATGTCAACACGTTTGTGAAAGCAGCACAGCAAATCACAATAATAAATCCTATAACATTAAAGGGGCATATTCATGTATAGCTGCAAATGTGGTATACATGATATATTGCACTGCATGTGAAATGGGATGCTATATTGGAGAAACAAGCCAAAAACTGCACCTTTGGATGAACTTACAAAGACATTCAATCAAAAACCACTGTGAAACAAAATACTGCACCCCTGTTGGTCACCATTTCACCCAACCTGACCACTCCATCCAAAACCTCAAAATCAAAATTCTCAGAGGCAACTTCAAAAACACCATGGAAAGAAAAACCTTTGAAATGAAAATGATAATGCACTTCAACCTGTTTAATTCTGGACTAAATGTGGACTCTGGATTCTTAACACATTATCAGAATTTTTTGTAATTTAGTCAATTACATTGTATATTCCACATTCTTTATACATAGGTACACAGGTAAGCCACACTTTTGTCTTTTTTTAACTTTTGTATTCCCATCTTTATAGATATTGATTCAATGCTGATATATAACTTTATGTCAGTAAATGCTCTATGTAAAGCTATATATTTCCCCTGTCTGTTCTCCTACACTGGACACTGTCTGCCTGTTACCTAAACCCCCCTCAGGATTTTTACGACACCTCCTCCTCTCCCTGCACTTTCTGTCTTCTTAGCTATTCTGTGTTTTAAGATATAATCTGTAAATTCCATTGAATTGGTCAGTATTGCTTCAGACTTGATAAAGGAAGGAACTCTTCCGAAAGCTTGTCAACTTATAAATGTATAGTTAGTCCAAAAAAAAAGTATCATTGCTCAATGCAATACTCTTGTTATTTTGATATCTAAATCTCTGGACTAACACGGCTACTCCAATCAACGTGTATATATATATATATATATATATATATACACAAACATACACACACATATATACAGTACATATATATCCAGTATATATACACACACACACACATATATATATATATATATATATATATATATACAGTAAATATATATACAGTATATATACACACATACACAAACACATACATATATATATATATATATATATAAATACATACAAACACACACACATATATATATACATACATATACAGTATATATACAAAGATACACACACACACACATATATATACAGTACATATATATATACAGTATATATATATATATACACACACATATATATATACAGTACATATATATACAGTATATATACACAAACACACACACACATATATATATATATACACAGTACATATATATACAGTATATACACACACACACATATATATATATATACAGTATATATATACACACACACACACACATATATATATATATACAGTACATATATATAGTATATATACACACATACACACACACACACATATATATATATACATACAAACACACACACATATATATACATACATATACAGTATATATACAAAGATACACACACACACACACACATATATATATATATATATATATATATATACACATATACATACACACTGTCAGGGGCAGCCATTTTACTTACCTCTTACTGAATCTGGTGCAGAGTGTCTGATGCTGCTCATTTCCTGCACGCCCTCTTATGGCCGGACTGGTGTACATCATCCGTGTGAGACAGGTTGCAGTCTCAGTATTGTGATGTCATCACTTATTATTTAAAGGGCCTCTGTTCAGTATGCTTTGCCCTTGTGTTGTCTCAGACCTACAAAAACAAAGAAAGGACCAATGGCACTACTAGCAGAATATGCTATACCCCTGTGTTCCCTTGTGTAATGAGTGAACTATGTCACTGTATTCGATAATGGGATAGTGTGGTGCTATGTAGTAAAAACAAAGAATTCAAACTTACAAGAGAGGCTAAGGCAGCCCACACTTGAAATATATAGCATTCAAGGGGTTAGTGTAAATAACACTGTCCGAGAAGTGTCACTATATAGTGTCAGACACTTATACAAGGTAATATAGAATCTTGAATAATTAGTAACAACTTATGAGAAGTTAAAATATAACTTTTATTAAGAGCACAAATTAAAATAGGAAAAACACACATTAAAATCACTCTTAGGAGCCTATTGGAGGTTGAAGAGGATGCTCCGCATCGGATGTCTTGAAGATGGACCCGGTCAGCGCCGGATGGATGAAGATAGAAGATGCCGTCTGGATGAAGACTTCTGCCCGTCTGGAGGACCACTTCGCCCGGCTTGGATGAAGACTTCTCCCGGCTTTGTTGAGGACTTCGGCCCGGCTTGGATGAAGACGTCTCCTGGTAAGTCGATCTTCAGGGGGTTAGTGTTAGGTTTTTTTAAGGGTGTATTGGGTGGGTTTTATTTTTAGGTTATGGACTTTGGGCCTGAAAAAGAGCTAACTGCCCTCTTAAGGACAATGTCCATCCAAATGCCCTTTTCAGGGCAATGGGGAGCTTAGGTTTTTTTAGATAGTATTTTATTTGGGGGGTTGGTTGTGTGGGTGGTGGGTTTTACTGTTGGGGGGGTTGTTTGTATATATTTTTTCAGGTAAAAGAGCCGATTTCTTTGGGGCATTGCCCCGCAAAAGGCCCTTTCTTTCATGTAATTAGCAAGAGTCCATGAGCTAGTGACGTATGGGATATACATTCCTACCAGGAGGGGCAAAGTTTCCCAAACCTCAAAATGCCTATAAATACACCCCTCACCACACCCACAAATCAGTTTTACAAACTTTGCCTCCTGTGGAGGTGGTGAAGTAAGTTTGTGCTAGATTCTACGTTGATATGCGCTCCGCAGCAGGTTGGAGCCCGGTTTTCCTCTCAGCGTGCAGTGAATGTCAGAGGGATGTGAAGAGAGTATTGCCTTTTTGAATTCAATGATCTCCTTCTACGGGGTCTATTTCATAGGTTCTCTGTTATCGGTTGTAGAGATTCATCTCTTAACTCCCTTTTCAGATTGACGATATACTCTTATATATACCATTACCTCTACTGATTCTCGTTTCAGTACTGGTTTGGCTTTCTACTACATGTAGATGAGTGTCCTGGGGTAAGTAAGTCTTATTTTCTGTGACACTCTAAGCTATGGTTGGGCACTTTTATATAAAGTTCTAAATATATGTGTTTAAACATTTATTTGCTTTGATTCAGGATGTTCAACGTTCCTTATTTTCAGACAGTCAGTTTCATATTTGGGATAATGCATATGGATAATCAATTTTTTCTTACCTTAAAATTTGACTTTTTTTCCTGTGGGCTGTTAGGCTCGCGGGGGCTGAAAATGCTTCTTTTTATTGCGTCATTCTTGGCACGGACTTTCTTGGTGCAAAAATTTTCTTGTCATTTCCGGCGTCATACGTGTCGCCGGAAGTTGCGTCATTTTTTTTACGTTTTTTGCGCCAAAAAATGTCGGCGTTACCGGATGTGGCGCCATTTTTGGCGCCAAAAGCATTTAGGCGCCAAATAATGTGGGCGGCTTTTTTGGCGCTAAAAAATTTCGAGCGTCATTGTTGTCTCCACAATATTTAAGTCTCATTATTTATTGCTTCTGGTTGCTAGAAGCTTGTTCATTGGCATTTTTTTCCCATTCCTGAAACTGTCATTTAAGGAATTTGATCAATTTTGCTTTATATGTTGTTTTTTCTATTACATATTGCAAGATGTCTCAATTGGACTCTGAATCAGAAGCCACTTTTGGAAAAACGCTTAACTGAGTTTCAGTTCTACCAAAGCTAAGTTCATTTATTTTAAATGTTATAAATGTTTATCTTTAGCTATGGTTTGTAATAAGATATTTTGTTATACTTTTACATGCGGAATCCATTAGTATTTATGCTTTATATATTTTCTTTTCTTACAAGAAATATTTAGAAGACTTATAAGAAATATTTTTCTGATTCTATGTTAAAGGCTTTGTCTGACTTCGTGCCTTCTAATAAAATTTTTAGGTCTTTTTCACTTCTTTTTTAATTATTGAAGTTTCAAATGACCAACAACATACTGATTTATCCTTCTCTGATGATGTTTTTTTCAGAAATTTTCTTCATCAGATATTGACACTAACAAATCTACTTTTTTTATTATTTTTCAATATTAAAGTACATTTGTTCTTTGTTGAAAAGGTGTTGATTATTTTGGATATTAAGGTATCTAGTTCTTTAAGACTAGCTGACATTATTTCTGCCTATTTATTTCTTTAGAGGTTTTCTTTCCAATTCCCTGTACTAGGGAATGGAATAGGCTGAGAATTTTCTTTTATTCCTTTTTCAAAAAGGTTTTAAACTATATTCTTTGCCAGCAGTTAAACTTAATTTGGAGGGTTCTCCAATTTATTGGGGCTATCTCTAATTCTACTAATTATGCTATTGTTTCTATAGCAAAATAGTATTTATTTTCCTTTAGATAGCTGTATCTTATTTATGGAAAATTATTTAGTTTCAGGCTTGGTCCTGTGATTTATTTGGATATTGCAATTGCTTTATTTTCTCTGTTTACTTTAAGATCAAGTATCAGATTATGATTTATTTTAGCATTGTTTAAGGGACAACATTTACTAGACTAGGTGCTGTTGCATTTGTCTTGTTGTTTTGCATTTATTGATTATGCAAGTCCACTGTATTGGCTGGTCCTTTAAACTGAACTATCATGCTAATAATTTCATTTGTGTCTTCATTTTATTGAATATTTTCTCAAATGAGGGTTAATCTATGCCTTTAGCTTTTTTAGCTAAAAGAATTTTGTGATTTTTAAAAAAAAATAAAAAAAAAAAATCCATATTTCCTTTGTTCTAAGATAATCAATTATTTGTTTTATAATTGGATTTAATTCTAAACTGTTACTCTGGGCTTCAAGGTTGAGTTCTAAGACTAAAACTTTAAGCTTATACTAGTTTGGTTGTTCTTATTAAGGAACGAAATCCTGAGTTCTTTCCCAAGTAACATGTCTATATTTGGAGTTCGAAATCAGCTCCCTAAATTTGCGATGTACGTGCCGTATTCCAGCTTGGCTGGTAAGGGGCAGGTTAAGGCTTCTTTGAAATTTATTTTGTCCAAATTTCTTTGATTTTATTCCAGCAAGGCTAACACTTTCTTTAACTGTGTTTCTGTCCTATGTATTTTGGGTACTGTTGAAGCATGGCTGGGCACCCATGGGGTTCAAGCACTGCTCAGACCTGGAATCTTCTGGGCTGTTTCTTCCAGTTTCTTTTGAGGAACCGGGTTTTGAAGTTTTATTCAAATTATTTTGCCTTTTTATGGTCTTTGATAGCATTATTTGTTTTCATTAGATACAATAAATGCATATTTTCATTTTTCTGTTTTCATTCAGATTTTTTTTCTGAAGATGCGGAATCTCATATGATTTACTTACTCTTCAGGACATAGTTAGAGGATCTTCTTTTCTAAAGCTCTTGATTCCTCACACAAGGGTCACCTTTTTTAGGTTTCCAGATAGTTTGTGTCACTGTCCTTGTCTCTATCAGACAAGGGATAATGTTATTGGGTTCCGTCTATCGGTACCTTTAGTCTCTATTATTTCCTTCAGTTGCTATATATGCATATAAGTTTTAGGTCTTATGACCACAGCATTGGATTCAATTCCCTTTGCTCATTTTCTCTAGAAAGAACCTTCCAGTCTTTTATAAGTGTTGTTTCTTCAAGAACATGGTTGGAGGATCAATTTACCTTAAAGTTCGTTTGATTCCTCAGACAAGGGTAACCTTTTTAGGTTTCCTGATAGATTCAGTGTTCTTGATTCTGTCTCTGACGGACAAGAGGCGTCTGAAATTGGTTTCAGCTTATCGAAACCTTCAGTCTCAATCATTCCCTTCGGTAGTCTTATGCATGGAAATTCTAGGTCTTATGACTGCTGCATTGGACGCGATTCCCTTTGCTCGTTTTCACATGCGACCTCTTCAGCTCTGTATGCTGAACTAGTGGTGCAGGGATTTTACAAAGATATCTCAATTATTATCTTTAAAACCGATTGTTCGACACTCTCTGACGTGGTGGACAGATCACCATCGTATAGTTCAGGGGGCTTCTTTTTGTTCCTCCAACCTAGACTATGATCAACAGATGCAAATCTGACAGGTTGGGGAGCTGTATGGGTGTTTCTGACAGCACAAGGGGTTTGGGAATCTCAGGAGGTGAGATTACCAATCAACATTTTTGGAACTCCGTGCAATTTTCAGAGCTCTTCAGTCATGCCCTCTTCTAAAGAGAGAATCGTTCATTTGTTTTCAGACAGACAATGTCACAACTGTGGCATACATCAATCATCAAGGAGGGACTCACAGTCCTCTGGCTATGAAAGAAGTATCTCGGATACTGCTATGGGCGGAATCCAGCTCCTGTCTAGTTTCTGCGGTTCATATCCCAGGTATAGACAATTGGGAAGCGGATTATCTCAGTCGCCAAACGTTACATCCGGGCGAATGGTCTCTTCACCCAGAGGTATTTCTTCAGATTGTTCAATATGGGGACTTCCAGAAAAAGATCTGATGGCTTCTCATCTAAATAAGAAACTTCCCAGGTATCTGTCCAGATCCAGGGATCCTCAAGCGGAAGCAGTGGATGCATTGTCACTTCCTTGGAAGTATCATCCTGCCTATATCTTTCCGCCTCTAGTTCTTCTTCCAAGAGTAATCTCCAAGATTCTGAAGGAATGCTCGTTTGTTCTGCTGGTGGCTCCAGCATGGCCTCACAGGTTTTGGTATGCGGATTTTGTCTGGATGGCCTCTTGCCAACCGTGGACTCTTCCGTTAAGACCAGACCTTCTGTCGCAAGGTCCTTTTTTTCCATCAGGATCTCAAATCCTTAAATTTAAAGGTATGGAGATTGAACGTTTGATTCTTAGTCAAAGAGGTTTCTCTGACTCTGTAATTAATACTATGTTACAGGCTCGTAAATCTGTATCTAGGGAGATATATTATAGAGTCTGGAAGACTTATATTTCTTGGTGTCTTTCTCATCATTTTTCCTGGCATTCTTTTAGAATTCCGAGAATTTTTTCAGTTTCTTCAGGATGGTTTGGATAAAGGTTTGTCTGCAAGTTCCTTGAAAGGACAAATCTCTGCTCTTTCTGTTCTTTTTCACAGAAAGATTGCTAATCTTCCTGATATTCTTTGTTTTGTACAAGCTTTGGTTCGTATAAAACCTGTCATTAAGTCAATTTCTCCTCCTTGGAGTTTGAATTTGGTTCTGGGGGCTCTTCAAGCTCCTCCGTTTGAACCTATGCATTCATTGGACATTAATTACTTTCTTGGAAAGTTTTGTTTCTTTTGACCATCTCTTCTGCTAGAAGAGTTTCCGAAATATCTGCTCTTTCTTGTGTCTCCTTTTCTGATTTTTCATCAGGATAAGGCGGTGTTGCGAACTTCTTTTAAATTTTTACCTAAGGTTGTGAATTTTAACAACATTAGTAGAGAAATTGTGGTTCCTTCATTATGTCCATTGCATTCTTTGGATGTAGTTAGAGCTTTGAAATATTATGTTGAAGCTACTAAGAGTTTCCAAAAGACTTCTAGTCTATTTGTTATCTTTTCCGGTTCTAGGAAAGGTCAGAAGGCCTCTGCCATTTTATTGGCATCTTGGTTGAAATCTTTATTTCATCATGCTTATGTCGAGTCGGGTAAAACTCCGCCTCAAAGGATTACAGCTCATTCTACTAGGTCAGTTTCTACTTCCTGGGCGTTTAGGAATGAAGCTTCGGTTGATCAGATTTGCAAAGCAGTAACTTGGTCTTCTTTGCATACTTTTACTAAATTCTACCATTTTGATGTGTTTTCTTCTTCTGAAGCAGTTTTTGGTAGAAAAGTACTTCAGGCAGCTGTTTCAGTTTGATTCTTCTGCCTATAATTTCAGTTTTTTTCATTATAAGATTTAAACTTTATTTTGGGTGTGGATTATTTTTCAGCGGAATTGGCTGTCTTTATTTTTTCCCTCCCTCTCTAGTGACTCTTGCGTGGAAGATCCACATCTTGGGTAGTCATTATCCCATACGTCACTAGCTCATGGACTCTTGCTAATTACATGAAAGAAAACATAATTTATGTAAGAACTTACCTGATAAATTCATTTCTTTCATATTAGCAAGAGTCCATGAGGCCCACCCTTTTTTGTGGTGGTTATGATTTTTTTGTATAAAGCACAATTATTCCAATTCCTTATTTTTTATGCTTTCGCACTTTTTTCTTGTCACCCCACTTCTTGGCTATGCGTTAAACTGATTTGTGGGTGTGGTGAGGGGTGTATTTATAGGCATTTTGAGGTTTGGGAAACTTTGCCCCTCCTGGTAGGAATGTATATCCCATACGTCACTAGCTCATGGACTCTTGCTAATATGAAAGAAATGAATTTATCAAGTAAGTTCTTACATAAATTATGTTTTTAAGGGCTATTGGTAGTTTAGTTTAGGCTAGGTTTTTTTTTATTTTGATAGGGCTATAAGATTAGGTGTAATTAGTTTAAATATCTTGTAATTTGTTTATAATTTTCTGTAATTTAGTGTTTTTTTGTACTTTAGCTAATTTAATTGAAATAATTGTTGGTAATTTAGTTAATTTATTTAATTATAGTGTAGTGTTAGGTGTTATTGTAACTTAGGTTAGGTTTTATTTTACAGGTACTTTTGTATTTATTTTAGCTAGGTAGTTATTAAATAGTTAATAACTGTTTAATAACTATTCTACCTAGTTAAAATAAATACAACTTGCCTGTAAAATAAAAATAAACCCTAAGCTAGCTACAATGTAACTATTAGTTATATTGTAGCTAGCTTAGGGTTTATTTTGTAGGTAAGTATTTAGTTTTAAATAGGAATTATTTAGTTAATGATAGGAATATTTATTTAGATTTATTTAAATTATATTTAAGTTAGTGAGTGTTAGGTTTAGGGTTAGACTTAGGTTTAGGGGTTAATAACTAATATAGTGGCGGCGTTGTACCATAAAACTTTTAACTACTGACTTTTAAATGCGTTAGGGATCTTGACAGTGTAGGGTGTACCGCTCACTTTTTGGCCTCCCAGGACAGACTCATAATACCGGCGCTATGGAAGTCCCATAGAAAAAAGACTTTACGAAGTTTCCGTAAGTCGTTTTGCGGTAAGGCCAAAGAAGTGTGCGGTACACCTAAACTAAACTCAGAAGTGTTAATTAACAATGTAATTATTGCCTTAAAAACAGGCTGTACTACCTATAAAGGCACACTAGAGCCTTATCATGGTCTCAATACAATCGTGTGCTGACTGTCTCCAACTACTTGTGCATGCATATAAAATGAAAGCGTCTTAAAGGGACACTGTAACCACATTTTTTCTTTCATGATTCACATTGAGCATGAAATTTTAAGCAATTTTCTAATTTACGCCTATTATCAAATTTTCTTCATTCTCTTGGTATCTTTATTTGAAATGCAAGAATGTAAGTTTAGATGCCGGCCCATTTTTGGTGAACAACCTGGGTTGTCCTTGCTGATTGGTGGATAAATTCATCCACCAATAAAAAAGTGCTGTCCAGAGTACTGAAACCAAAAAAAAGCTTAGATGCCTTCTTTTTCAAATAATGATAGCAAGAGAACGAAGAAAAATTGATAATAGGAGTAAATTAGAAAGTTGCTTAAAATTGCATGCTCTTTCTGAATTACAAAAGAAAAAATTTGGGTACAGTGTCCCTTTAACAGTGCTGATACATGTCGTATAGGTTGATACTTCTAGGCATATACACTTGACTGGACAGAACCAATTGTGATACATTTACATGAAAGTAATAACTGACATTGTTTGAAACCAGCACGCAATTCTGGACTTGCAATAACTGGGGTTACATACTGTGGGTAATTATACAAGTATAAACATGAACCTGCCTGATATATTGTTCAATGAACAACACAGTATTTATGTTGATATAATAATATATGAGTACCATCTATTACTTTTACGCTTAAGTAACCCTACACTGGCAGCAGAGTATATTACTTTAACCCCAGTTATTGCAAGTCCAGAATTGCATGCTGGTTTCAAACAATGTCAGTTATTACTTTCATGTAATTGTATCACAATTGGTTACATTGTCAATTAACACTTCTGAGTTTGAAGGAGTTACCCCTCCGCTATGTTAAATAACTGTGTGTACGTTACCTCTGACACCAACTTACCCAGCTCTGCTTTAATTTAAGCCATTTATGTGTTAATTAGCACTTCAAGTACAGGAGAGTAACACCTGACTAGTTGGTGTCAACCTATTAGTTCAGTGTTTGCGCTAGACTTCCTGCGCTTGTGTTGACATAAGAGAATACTTAGGCCTAGATTTGGAGTTTGGCGGTAGATGGGCTGTTAACGCTACGCGGGCTTTTTTCTGGCCGCACCATAAAATTAACTCTGGTATCGAGAGTCCCAAAAAATGCTGCGTTAGGCTCCAAAAAAGGAGCGTAGAGCATTTTTACCGCAAATGCAACTCTCGATACCAGAGTTGCTTACGGACGCGGCCAGCCTCAAAAACGTGCTCGTGCACGATTCTCCCATAGGAAATAATGGGGCTGTTTGAGCTGAAAAAAAACCTAACACCTGCAAAAAAGCAGCGTTCAGCTCCTAACGCAGCCCCATTGTTTCCTATGGGGAAACACTTCCTACGTCTGCACCTAACACTCTAACATGTACCCCGAGTCTAAACACCCCTAGCCTTACACTTATTAACCCCTAATCTGCCGCCCCCGCTATCGCTGACCCCTGCATATTATTATTAACCCCTAATCTGCCGCTCCGTACACTGCCGCCACCTACATTATCCCTATGTACCCCTAATCTGCTGCCCCTAACACAGCCGACCCCTATATTATATTTATTAACCCCTAATCTGCCGCCCCCGCTATCGCTGACCCCTGCATATTATTATTAATCCCTAATCTGCCGCTCCGTAAACCGCCGCAATTTACATTATCCCTATGTACCCCTAATCTGCTGCCCCTAACACCGCCGACCCCTATATTATATTTATTAACCCCTAACCTGCCCCCCACAACGTCGCCGCCAGCTACTTACAATAATTAACCCCTAATCTGCCGACCGCAAAGCGCCGCCACCTACGTTATCCTTATGTACCCCTAATCTGCTGCCCCTAACACCGCCGACCCCTATATTATATTTATTAACCCCTAATCTGCCCCCCTCAACGTCGCCGACACCTGCCTACACTTATTAACCCCTAATCTGCCGAGCGGACCTGAGCGCTACTATAATAAAGTTATTAACCCCTAATCCGCCTCACTAACCCTATCATAAATAGTATTAACCCCTAATCTGCCCTCCCTAACATCGCCGACACCTAACTTCAATTATTAACCCCTAATCTGACGACCGGAGCTCACCGCTATTCTAATAAATGTATTAACCCCTAAAGCTAAGTCTAACCCTAACACTAACACCCCCCTAAATTAAATATAATTTTAATCTAACGAAATTAATTAACTCTTATTAAATAAATTATTCCTATTTAAAGCTAAATACTTACCTGTAAAAAAAAATCCTAATATAGCTACAATATAAATAATAATTACATTGTAGCTATTTTAGGATTAATATTTATTTTACAGGCAACTTGGTAATTATTTTAACTAGGTACAATAGCTATTAAATAGTTAAGAACTATTTAATAGTTACCTAGTTAAAATAATAACAAAATTACCTGTAAAATAAGTCCTAACCTAAGTTATAATTAAACCTAACACTACCCTATCAATAAATTAATTAAATAAAATACCTACAATTACCTACAATAAAACCTAACACTACACTATCAATAAATAAATTAAATACAATTTCTACAAATAACTACAATTACATAAACTAACTAAAGTACAAAAAATAAAAAAATATTTACAAACATAAGAAAAATATTACAACAATTTTAAACTAATTACACCTACTCTAAGCCCCCTAATAAAATAACAAAGACCCCCAAAATAAAAAAATGCCCTACCCTATTCTAAATTAATAAATTTAAAAGCTCTTTTACCTTACCAGCCCTGAACAGGGCCCTTTGCGGGGCATGCCCCAAGAAAATCAGCTCTTTTGCCTGTAAAAAAAAACATACAATACCCCCCCCCCCAACATTACAACCCACCACCCACATACCCCTAATCTAACCCAAACCCCCCTTAAATAAACCTAACACTAAGCCCCTGAAGATCTTCCTACCTTGTCTTCACCTCACCGGGTATCACCGATCGGTCCTGGCTCCGATATCTTCATCCAACCCAAGCGGGGGCTAGACATCCACTGAAGAAGTCCAGAAGAGGGTCCAAAGTCTTCCTCCTATCCGGCAAGAAGAGGACATCCGGACCGGCAAACATCTTCATCCAAGCGGCATCTTCGATCTTCTTCCATCTGGTGCAGAGCGGGTCCATGTTGAAGCAGCCGACGCGGATCCATCCTCTTCTTCCGGCGTCTCCCGACGAATGACGGTTCCTTTAAGGGACGTCATCCAAGATGGCGTCCCTCGAATTCCGATTGGCTGATAGTATTCTATCAGCCAATCGGAATTAAGGTAGGAATATTCTGATTGGCTGATGGAATCAGCCAATCAGAATCAAGTTCAATCCGATTGGCTGATCCAATCAGCCAATCAGATTGAGCTCGCATTCTATTGGCTGATCGGAACAGCCAATAGAATGCGAGCTCAATCTGATTGTCTAACGCTCACTTCAGAAACGACTCTAAATACCGGAGTTAGGAAGATCCCATTGAAAAGATAGGATACACAATTGACGTAAGGGGATCTGCGGTATGGAAAAGTCGCGGCTGAAAATTGAGCGTTAGACCCTTTAATCACTGACTCCAAATACCGGCGGTAGCCTAAAACCAGCGTTAGGAGCCTCTAACGCTGGTTTTCACGGCTAACGCCAAACTCCAAATCTAGGCCTTAGACTCTAGGTGGGTCATGATTTCAGGTATTTATATTTATTTAGAACAGACTCAGGAATTGTTTACTATTATCTGATTATCATCATATACCCACAAGGAGTTATTCTTGATCCATCCCAGCAGCCTTGTCTAGCTTTAATAAGCAACATTTATTACTTCACCTCCAATAGGCTCCTAAGAGTGATTTTAACTTGTGTTGTCCTATTTTAATTTGTGCTCTTAATAAAAATTATATTTTAACTTCTCATAAGATTCTATATTACCTTGTCTATGTGTCTGACTCTATATAATGACCCTTCTCGGACAGTGTTATTTACACTAACCATCTGAGTGCTATATATGTAAGGTTGTCTCAGACCTGTTTGTGAGTTCCTATTCCTGTGTATTACCTGGCTGTCTGACGTCCCTCCTGGTTCCTGTGTATTACCTGGCTGTCTGACGTCCCTCCTGTTCCTGTGTATTACCTGGCTGTCTGACGTCCCTCCTGTTCCTGTGTATTACCTGGCTGTCTGACGTCCCTCCTGGTTCCTGTGTATTACCTAGCTGTCTGACGTCCCTCCTGGTTCCTGTGTATTACCTGGCTGTCTGACGTCCCTCCTGGTTCCTGTGTATTACCTGGCTGTCTGACGTCCCTCCTGGTTCCTGTGTATTACCTGGCTGTCTGACGTCCCTCCTGGTTCCTGTGTATTACCTGGCTGTCTGACGTCCCTCCTGGTTCCTGTGTATTACCTGGCTGTCTGACGTCCCTCCTGGTTCCTGTGTATTACCTGGCTGTCTGACGTCCCTCCTGGTTCCTGTGTATTACCTGGCTGTCTGACGTCCCTCCTGGTTCCTGTGTATTACCTGGCTGTCTCCTCCTGGTTCCTGTGTATTACCTGGCTGTCTCCTCCTGGTTCCTGTGTATTACCTGGCTGTCTGACGTCCCTCCTGGTTCCTGTGTATTACCTGGCTGTCTGACGTCCCTCCTGGTTCCTGTGTATTACCTGGCTGTCTGACGTCCCTCCTGGTTCCTGTGTATTACCTGGCTGTCTGACGTCCCTCCTGGTTCCTGTGTATTACTGGCTGTCTGACGTCCCTCCTGGTTCCTGTGTATTACTGGCTGTCTGACGTCCCTCCTGGTTCCTGTGTATTACCTGGCTGTCTGACGTCCCTCCTGGTTCCTGTGTATTACCTGGCTGTCTCCTCCTGGTTCCTGTGTATTACCTGGCTGTCTCCTCCTGGTTCCTGTGTATTACCTGGCTGTCTGACGTCCCTCCTGGTTCCTGTGTATTACCTGGCTGTCTGACGTCCCTCCTGGTTCCTGTGTATTACCTGGCTGTCTGACGTCCCTCCTGGTTCCAGTGTATTACCTGGCTGTCTGACGTCCCTCCGGGTTCCTGTGTGTTACCTGGCTGTCTGACGTCCCTCCTGGTTCCTGTGTATTACCTGGCTGTCTGACGTCCCTCCTGGTTCCTGTGTATTACCTGGCTGTCTGACGTCCCTCCTGGTTCCTGTGTATTACCTGGCTGTCTGACGTCCCTCCTGGTTCCTGTGTATTACCTGGCTGTCTGACGTCCCTCCTGTTCCTGTGTATTACCTGGCTGTCTGACGTCCCTCCTGGTTCCTGTGTATTACCTGGCTGTCTCCTCCTGGTTCCTGTGTATTACCTGGCTGTCTCCTCCTGGTTCCTGTGTATTACCTGGCTGTCTGACATCCCTCCTGGTTCCTGTGTATTACCTGGCTGTCTGACGTCCCTCCTGGTTCCTGTGTATTACCTGGCTGTCTGACGTCCCTCCTGGTTCCTGTGTATTACCTGGCTGTCTGACGTCCCTCCTGGTTCCTGTGTATTACTGGCTGTCTGACGTCCCTCCTGGTTCCTGTGTATTACTGGCTGTCTGACGTCCCTCCTGGTTCCTGTGTATTACCTGGCTGTCTCCTCCTGGTTCCTGTGTATTACCTGGCTGTCTCCTCCTGGTTCCTGTGTATTACCTGGCTGTCTCCTCCTGGTTCCTGTGTATTACCTGGCTGTCTGACGTCCCTCCTGGTTCCTGTGTATTACCTGGCTGTCTGACGTCCCTCCTGGTTCCTGTGTATTACCTGGCTGTCTGACGTCCCTCCTGGTTCCAGTGTATTACCTGGCTGTCTGACTTCCCTCCGGGTTCCTGTGTATTACCTGGCTGTCTGACGTCCCTCCTGGTTCCTGTGTATTACCTGGCTGTCTGACGTCCCTCCTGGTTCCTGTGTATTACCTGGCTGTCTGACGTCCCTCCTGGTTCCTGTGTATTACCTGGCTGTCTGACGTCCCTCCTGGTTCCTGTGTATTACTGGCTGTATGACGTCCCTCCTGTTCCTGTGTATTACCTGGCTGTCTGACATCCCTCCTGGTTCCTGTGTATTACCTGGCTGTCTGACGTCCCTCCTCGTTCCTGTGTATTACCTGGCTGTCTGACGTCCCTGCTGGTTCCTGTGTATTACCTGGCTGTCTCCTCCTGGTTCCTGTGTATTACCTGGCTGTCTCCTCCTGGTTCCTGTGTATTACCTGGCTGTCTCCTCCTGGTTCCTGTGTATTACCTGGCTGTCTGACGTCCCTCCTGGTTCCTGTGTATTACCTGACTGTCTGACGTCCCTCCTGTGTATTACCTGGCTGTCTGACGTCCCTCCTGTTCCTGTGTATTACCTGGCTGTCTGACGTCCCTCCTGTTCCTGTGTATTACCTGGCTGTCTGACATCCCTCCTGGTTCCTGTGTATTACCTGGCTGTCTGACGTCCCTCCTGTTCCTGTGTATTACCTGGCTGTCTGACGTCCCTCCTGGTTCCTGTGTATTACCTAGCTGTCTGACGTCCCTCCTGGTTCCTGTGTATTACCTGGCTGTCTGACGTCCCTCCTGTTCCTGTGTATTACCTGGCTGTCTGACATCCCTCCTGGTTCCTGTGTATTACCTGGCTGTCTCCTCCTGGTTCCTGTGTAATACACAGGAACCAGGAGGGACGTCAGACAGCCAGGTAGGCTGTCTGACGTCCCTCCTGGTTCCTGTGTATTACCTGGCTGTCTGACGTCCCTCCTGGTTCCTGTGTATTACCTGGCTGTCTGACGTCCCTCCTGGTTCCAGTGTATTACCTGGCTGTCTGACGTCCCTCCGGGTTCCTGTGTATTACCTGGCTGTGTGACGTCCCTCCTGGTTCCTGTGTATTACCTGGCTGTCTGACGTCCCTCCTGGTTCCTGTGTATTACCTGGCTGTCTGACGTCCCTCCTGGTTCCTGTGTATTACTGGCTGTATGACGTCCCTCCTGTTCCTGTGTATTACCTGGCTGTCTGACATCCCTCCTGGTTCCTGTGTATTACCTGGCTGTCTGACGTCCCTCCTTGTTCCTGTGTATTACCTGGCTGTCTGACGTCCCTCCTGGTTCCTGTGTATTACCTGGCTGTCTCCTCCTGGTTCCTGTGTATTACCTGGCTGTCTCCTCCTGGTTCCTGTGTATTACCTGGCTGTCTGACGTCCCTCCTGGTTCCTGTGTATTACCTGGCTGTCTGACGTCCCTCCTGGTTCCTGTGTATTACCTGACTGTCTGACGTCCCTCCTGTTCCTGTGTATTACCTGGCTGTCTGACGTCCCTCCTGTTCCTGTGTATTACCTGGCTGTCTGACGTCCCTCCTGTTCCTGTGTATTACCTGGCTGTCTGACGTCCCTCCTGGTTCCTGTGTATTACCTGGCTGTCTGACGTCCCTCCTGATTCCTGTGTATTACCTGGCTGTCTGACGTCCCTCCTGGTTCCTGTGTATTACCTGGCTGTCTCCTCCTGGTTCCTGTGTATTACCTGGCTGTCTGACGTCCCTCCTGGTTCCTGTGTATTACCTGGCTGTCTGACGTCCCTCCTGGTTCCTGTGTATTACCTGGCTGTCTGACGTCCCTCCTGGTTCCTGTGTATTACCTGGCTGTCTGACGTTCCTCCTGTTTCTGTGTATTACCTGGCTGTCTGACGTCCCTCCTGGTTCCTGACTCGGATTGTCTGACTACTCGCATTGGCTCCTGACTTGGCTTGTCTGACTACCAGCTCTGGCTTTGACTCCTGGCTTGTTATTTGACTTGTGGACTTTTTATTATTTCTTTGTTATCAATAAAGGTGTGATTATTTTTGCACTTCTCGTCTTAGTCTGATTCCTGGCACCCTGACACACACACACATACTGTATACACACACACACACACACACACACACACATATATATATATATTTATACACACATACACACACACACACTGTATACATACACACACACACACACATATATATATTTATACACACATACCGTATATATACATACTGTGACGAGACCAATCTCGCCACTGTGCATTGGAGGGCCTGTTATGGAACATTCTTTGGGCTGGAGGTACATGGGCTTAAGGATACCCAGAGACTGCATGGAATTTTTTATGCTGGACACCCCATGTACTTTCATAACTCTGTCTTATGTCCATGTCACCCTGTATCCATAAATACAGGATGGGTACAGGGTGTGAGTGCACCTTGTGGGAGCAATTGTGACTCTATAAGCCAAGTCGGCATAAAAGACTTTATAGCTAATAAGAACTGTTCCTATATTCTGTAATAAGATGTATTCTATGTATGTTTCAGATTTGATTATGTCTCAGGAGTCTGTCTGGGTAAACTGATTGTGTCCCTGTGTGATTATGTTAACTAGACTGCCCAACATCAGATTGTCTGAGTAAACGTTCTTCCCCAGTTAATTAACTTAACATGTTAATCTGTTTTACCTGTGAATAGACAATTGTTAGAGGTTTGATGCATTGTTCATATGTTTGCTTTACTGTTAAACCAATGCCCTCTGTAACCTGAAGCCAGTGTGTATAAATATGTGTGGTGCTTTTAAATAAACTATTAATTTTGCTGATATCTGTTGGACCCTCACCATGGAGCTTTGACTCATGTTTAGGGGGGAGGGAGTGGGGAAATTTACTGTATGCTGCCTGTGCCTCTGCCCTTTTATGCCATGGTTATACCGTTACACATACACACACATACACACACACATACACACAATGTCTTATTTTTTCAAGTCTGAAGCAATACTGACCAATTCAATGGAATTTACAGATTATATCTTAAAACACAGGCTAAAAAGACAGAAAGTGTTACAGAGGTCTGAATGCAGAGGGAGGAGGGGTGTCGTAAAAATCATGATGGAGATTTAGGAGACAGAGGCAGATACTGTCAGTAAAAGATTCCAGGCAGGGGAAATATATGGTTATACACTCAGCATATACCGACGTAAAGTTATATATCAACATAGAATCAATCGGCTAGATTTAGAGTTCTGCGGCCAAAGGGGTGCATTAGCTACGCATGCTTTTTTTCTCCCGCACCTTTTAAATACTGCTGGTATTTAGAGTTCACAGAAGGGCTGCGTTAGGCTCCAAAAAAGGGAGCGTAGAGCATATTTAACGCCACTGCAACTCTCGATACCAGCGGTGCTTACGGACGCGGCCAGCTTCAAAAACGTGCTCGTGCACGATTCCC
This sequence comes from Bombina bombina, assembly GCF_027579735.1. Classification (NCBI taxonomy): domain Eukaryota; kingdom Metazoa; phylum Chordata; class Amphibia; order Anura; family Bombinatoridae; genus Bombina; species Bombina bombina. The sequence goes on from NC_069503.1 coordinate 1,159,751,769, forward strand.
CCATAGAAAACAATGGGGCCGTTTGAGCTGAAAAAAAACCTAACACCTGCAAAAAAGCAGCGTTCAGCTCCTAACACAGCCCCATTGATTCCTATGGGGAAACACTTCCTACGTCTGCACCTAACACCCTAACATGTACCCCGAGTCTAAACGTTCTTCCCCAGTTAATTAACTGAACATGTTAATCAGTTTTACCTGTGAATAGACAATTGTTAGAGGTTTGATGCATTGTTCATATGTTTGCTTTACTGTTAAACCAATGCCCTCTGTAACCTGAAGCCAGGGTGTATAAATATGTGTGCTGCTTTTAAATAAACTATTCATTTTTGCTGATATCTGTTGGACCCTCACCATGGAGCTTTGACTCATGTTTGGGGGGAGGGAAAGGGGGAATTTACTGTATGCTGCCTGTGCCTCTGCCCTTTTATGCCAGGGTTATACCGTTACAATTGGTGGCAAGCGACGGGATTGTTCCTACAGCCAGAAGGACAGCTACAGGAGACACCATTCCGTGGATTTACAGGTTGGGGGCAACACATGTCCCAGTACAGCGACCCTAAAAGCAACAGAATGGAACCAGCAGTGTTATATGAGGAGGAGGACCTGGATGGCCGGGATGCATTAAGGAAAGGCATCTGGTACCAGGCCCTGGATAATGTATAATACCAGCAGGGTAAGAGTCTTCCCAGTGAAGAGCAGCGGTTGCAGAAGCAAGTGGCCCTGCGGATGCCCTTCCTGGGAGAGCAGCCCCTGGAGGAATGGGTGAAGGAACTAGAGCACCGGGTATGGCAGGAGCTATGGCTGGAGGATGCCTACCAGGCGCTCTGGTGGTATATGGCACAGTATATACCCTGGACAGCCGAGCATCACAAATAACAGGGAGAGGAGTTTGATGGTCCTGGCTTGCTATGGGAGTCCTTTGCAGAGCCTGACTTTGGGAGCCCTGCGCAGACCAGACTTCAGGACATTTTCTATGAGAGGGAGGCTAGGCATGAATGGGCTGACCCCCATGAGGTAGAGCCAGACCTGGCTCACTTAGCAGCCCTGGAGTGGGAACTGGAGCAGGACTACCGAGATCTCTTCCACTCCATTGGGAAGGCTCAGCAGGACAGCAAGGTGAAAGATCCAGACCCATTCAGCTGGGAATATATTGTGGAGATTTATTGGGAAGGACCCCAGGTGGCTGGTGGAGATGGGACCGAGGTCTCTCCACCGGTCCTGCAGGGAATTGGGAGCCCAGACTCCATTCCCCAGCGGCAGGCTGAGTTACAGGGGGCAGAGACAGTTGGTCCTGTCCCCCAGCAGCAGAGTGATATGCAGGAAATTGGGAGCCCAGACTCCATTCCCCAGCGGCAGGCTGAGTTACAGGGGGCAGAGACAGTTGGTCCTATTCCCCAGCAGCAGAGGAATATGCAGGGAATTGGGAGCCCAGACTCCATTCCCCAGCGGCAGGCTGAGTTACATGGGGCAGAGACAGTTGGTCCTGTCCCCCAGCAGCAGAGGAATATGCAGAGAATTGGGAGCCCAGACTCCATTCCCCGGCGGCAGGCTGAGTTACAGGGGGCAGAGACAGTTGGTTCTGCCCCCCATCAGCAGAGTGAGATGCAGTGGATTGGGAGCCCAGTCTCCATTCCCCAGCGGCTGGAAGTATGTATGGGAGAGGAGCTTGTTACCCCCTCTCCCCAGCTGCAGCTTAACGCACCAGGGGGAGACAGTAAGCCCCACAACCATGCAGATGGGACTGTGGTCTCTGCACTTACAGCACAGGGGGTAGGGACAGTTGGTCCTGTCCCCCAGCAACAGGGCTGTTTAGCCAAAGGGGAGACAATTGGTCTCCCCCTCCAGCAGCCCAGCTATGTATCCAAAGGGGAGACAGTCGGTCCCCCCCTCCAGCAACCAGGCTCCCACCAGACTACTTCCATGGTAGTGCTGGCACCCGGGCAAAGTACAGCTGGTCTCTGCCCACCTCGCAACCCACCAATTCAGCGTACCAGTCCCCCACACAGCTGTGGTGAGGCACCTGGACATGGACAAGTTTTCCCCGTACTCAGGTGTAGTAACCATTTATTGTGGGTGGGCTGTACTACTAATTGTGTTTTATGGGTGGGTTGCTGGACTAACCAGGGCACTGACCGGCAGGAGGTCAGATACCCTGTTAGTCTGTTTGGAAAAGGGGAGAGATGTGACGAGACCAATCTCGCCACTGTGCATTGGAGGGCCTGTTATGGAACATTCTTTGGGCTGGAGGTACATGGGCTTAAGGATACCCAGAGACTGCATGGAAATATGGAATTTTATATGCTGGACAACCCATGTACTTTCATAACTCTGTCTTATGTCCATGTCACCCTGTATCCATAAATACAGGATGGGTACAGGGTGTGAGTGCACCTTGTGGGAGCAATTGTGACTCTATAAACCAAGGGGGCATAAAAGACTTTATAGCTAATAAGAACTGTTCCTATATTCTGTAATAAGATGTATTCTATGTATGTTTCAGATTTGATTATGTCTCAGGAGTCTGTCTGGGTAAACTGATTGTGTCCCTGTGTGATTATGTTAACTAGACTGCCCAACATCAGATTGTCTGAGTAAACGTTCTTCCCCAGTTAATTAACTTAACATGTTAATCTGTTTTACCTGTGAATAGACAATTGTTAGAGGTTTGATGCATTGTTCATATGTTTGCTTTACTGTTAAACCAATGCCCTCTGTAACCTGAAGCCAGGGTGTATAAATATGTGTGCTGCTTTTAAATAAACTATTCATTTTGCTGATATCTGTTGGACCCTCACCATGGAGCTTTGACTCATGTTTGGGGGGAGGGAAAGGGGGAATTTACTGTATGCTGCCTGTGCCTCTGCCCTTTTATGCCAGGGTTATACCGTTACAATTGGTGGCAAGCGACGGGATTGTTCCTACAGCCAGAAGGACAGCTACAGGAGACACCATTCCGTGGATTTACAGGTTGGGGGCAACGCATGTCCCAGTACAGCGACCCTAAAAGCAACAGAATGGAACCAGCAGTGTTATATGAGGAGGAGGACCTGGATGGCCGGGATGCATTAAGGAAAGGCATCTGGTACCAGGCCCTGGATAATGTACAATACCAGCAGGGTAAGAGTCTTCCCAGTGAAGAGCAGCGGTTGCAGAAGCAAGTGGCCCTGCGGTAGCCCTTCCTGGGAGAGCAGCCCCTGGAGGAATGGGTGAAGGAACTAGAGCACCGGGTATGGCAGGAGCTATGGCTGGAGGATGCCTACCAGGCGCTCTGGTGGTATATGGCACAGTATATACCCTGGACAGCCGAGCATGACAAACCACAGGGAGAGGAGTTTGATGGTCCTGGCTTGCTATGGGAGTCCTTTGCAGAGCCTGACTTTGGGAGCCCTGCGCAGACCAGACTTCAGGACATTTTCTATGAGAGGGAGGCTAGGCATGAATGGGCTGACCCCCATGAGGTAGAGCCAGACCTGGCTCACTTAGCAGCCCTGGAGTGAAAACTGGAGCAGGACTACTGAGATCTCTTCCACTCCATTGGGAAGGCTCAGCAGGACAGCAAGGTGAAAGACCCAGATCCAGACCCATTCAGCTGGGAATATATTGTGGAGATTTATTGGGAAGGACCCCAGGTGGCCGGTGGAGATGGGACCGAGGTCTCTCCACCGGTCCTGCAGGGAATTGGGAGCCCAGACTCCATTCCCCAGCGGCAGGCTGAGTTACAGGGGGCAGAGACAGTTGGTCCTGTCCCCCAGCAGCAGAGTGATATGCAGGGAATTGGGAGCCCAGACTCCATTCCCCAGCGGCAGGCTGAGTTACAGGGGGCAGAGACAGTTGGTCCTGTTCCCCAGTAGCAGAGGAATATGCAGGGAATTGGGAGCCCAGACTCCATTCCCCAGTGGCAGGCTGAGTTACAGGGGGCAGAAACAGTTGGTCCTGTCCCCCAGCAGCAGAGGAATATGCAGGGAATTGGGAGCCCAGACTCCATTCCCCGGCAGCAGGCTGAGTTACAGGGGGCAGAGACAGTTGGTTCTGCCCCCCATCAGCAGAGTGAGATGCAGTAGATTGGGAGCCCAGTCTCCATTCCCCAGAGGCTGGAAGTATGTATGGGAGAGGAGCTTGTTACCCCCTCTCCCCAGCGGCAGCTTAACGCACCAGGGGGAGACAGTAAGCCCCACAACCGTGCAGATGGGACCGTGGTCTCTGCACTTACAGCACAGGGGGTAGGGACAGTTGGTCCTGTCCCCCAGCAATAGGGCTGTTTAGCCAAAGGGGAGACGATTGGTCTCCGCATCCAGCAGCACAGCTATGTATCCAAAGGGGAGACAGTCGATCCCCCCCTCCAGCAACCAGGCTCCCACCAGGCTACTTCCATGGTAGTGCTGGCACCCGGGCAAAGTACAGCTGGTCTCTGCCCACCTCGCAACCCACCAATTCAGCGTACCAGTCCCCCACACAGCTGTGGTGAGGCACCTGGACATGGACAAGTTTTCCCTGTGTAGTAACCATTTATTGTGGGTGGGCTGTACTACTAATTGTGTTTTATGGGTGGGTTGCTGGACTAACCAGGGCACTGACCGGCAGGAGGTCAGATACCCTGTTAGTCTGTTTGGAAAAGGGGAGAGATGTGACAACACCAATCTCGCCACTGTGCATTGGAGGGCCTGTTATGAAACATTCTTTGGGCTGGAGGTACATGGGCTTAAGGATACCCAGAGACTGCATAGAAATATGGAATTTTATATGCTGGACACCCCATGTACTTTCATAACTCTGTCTTATGTCCATGTCACCCTGTATCCATAAATACAGGATGGGTACAGGGTGTGAGTGCACCTTGTGGGAGCAATTGTGACTCTATAAACCAAGGGGGCATAAAAGACTTTATAGCTAATAAGAACTGTTCCTATATTCTGTAATAAGATGTATTCTATGTATGTTTCAGATTTGATTATGTCTCAGGAGTCTGTCTGGGTAAACTGATTGTGTCCCTGTGTGATTATGTTAACTAGACTGCCCAACATCAGATTGTCTGAGTAAACGTTCTTCCCCAGTTAATTAACTTAACATGTTAATCTGTTTTACCTGTGAATAGACAATTGTTAGAGGTTTGATGCATTGTTCATATGTTTGCTTTACTGTTAAACCAATGCCCTCTGTAACCTGAAGCCAGTGTGTATAAATATGTGTGCTGCTTTTAAATAAACTATTCATTTTGCTGATATCTGTTGGACCCTCACCATGGAGCTTTGACTCATGTTTAGGGGGGAGGGAGTGGGGAAATTTACTGTATGCTGCCTGTGCCTCTGCCCTTTTATGCCATGGTTATACCGTTACACATACACACACATACACACACACACATACACACACACATACACACAATGTCTTATTTTTTCAAGTCTGAAGCAATACTGACCAATTCAATGGAATTTACAGATTATATCTTAAAACACAGGCTAAAAAGACAGAAAGTGTTACAGAGGTCTGAATGCAGAGGGAGGAGGGGTGTCGTAAAAATCATGATGGAGATTTAGGAGACAGAGGCAGATAGTGTCAGTAAAAGATTCCAGGCAGGGGAAATATATGGTTATACACTCAGCATATACGACGTAAAGTTATATATCAACATAGAATCAATCGGCTAGATTTAGAGTTCTGCGGTCAAAGGGGTGCATTAGCTACGCATGCTTTTTTTCTCCCGCACCTTTTAAATACCGCTGGTATTTAGAGTTCACAGAAGGGCTGCGTTAGGCTCCAAAAAAGGGAGCGTAGAGCATATTTAACGCCACTGCAACTCTCGATACCAGCGGTGCTTACGGACGCGGCCAGCTTCAAAAAAGCAGCGTTCAGCTCCTAACGCAGCCCACTATTTAATAGTTACCTAGTTAAAATAATTACAAAATTACCTGTAAAATAAATCCTAACCTAAGTTACAATTAAACCTAACACTACACTATCAATAAATTAATTAAATAAAATACCTACAATTATCTACAATTAAACCTAACACTACACTATCAATAAATTAATTACATAAAATACCTACAATTAAATACAATGAAATAAACTAACTAAAGTACAAAAAATAAAAAAGAACTAAGTTACAAAAAATAAAAAAATATTTACAAAGATTAGAAAAATATTACAACAATTTTAAACTAATTACACCTACTCTAAGCCCCCTAATAAAATAACAAAGCCCCCCAAAATAAAAAAATGCCCTACCCTATTCTAAATTAAAAAAGTTCAAAGCTCTTTTACCTTACCAGCCCTTAAAAGGGCCCTTTGTGGGGCATGCCCCAAAGAATTCAGCTCTTTTGCCTGTAAAAGAAAAATACAACCCCCCCAACATTAAAACCTACCACCCACATACCCCTAATCTAACCCAAACCCCCCTTAAATAAACCTAACACTACCCCCCTGAAGATCATCCTACCTTGTCTTCACCACACCGGGTATCACACAGATCCGTCCTGGCTCCGAAGTCTTCATCCAAGCAGGGGCTGGCGATCCATAATCCGGCTGAAGTCTTCTATCAAGCGTCGGCTGAAGAGGTCCAGAAGAGGCTCCAAAGTCTTCATCCTATCCGGGAAGAAGAGGAGATCCGGACCGGCAACCATCTTGATCCAAGCGGCATCTTCTATCTTCATCCGATGAACAGCTCCATCCTGAAGACCTCCAGCGCGGATCTATCCTCTTCTTCCGACGTCCAACTGAAGAATGAAGGTTCCTTTAAGGGACGTCATCCAAGATGGCGTCCCTCGAATTCCGATTGGCTGATAGGATTCTATCAGCCAATCGGAATTAAGGTAGGAAAATTCTGATTGGCTGATGGAATCAGAAAATCAGATTCAAGTTCAATCCGATTGGCTGATTGTTCCGATCAGCCAATAGAATGCGAGCTCAATCTGATTGGCTGATCCAATCAGCCAATCGGATTGAACTTGAATCTGATTGGCTGATTCCATCAGCCAATCAGAATTTTCCTACCTTAATTCCGATTGGCTGATAGAATACTATCAGCCAATCGGAATTCGAGGGACGCCATCTTGGATGACGTCCCTTAAAGGAACCTTCATTCTTCAGTTGGACGTCGGAAGAAGAGGATAGATCCGCGCTGGAGGTCTTCAGGATGGAGCCGTTCATCGGATGAAGATAGAAGATGCCGCTTGGATCAAGATGGTTGCCGGTCCGGATCTCCTCTTCTTCCCGGATAGGATGAAGACTTTGGAGCCTCTTCTGGACCTCTTCAGTCGACGCTTGATAGAAGACTTCAGCCGGATTATGGATCGCCAGCCCCTGCTTGGGCTTGGATGAAGACTTCGGAGCCAGGACGGATCGGTGTGATACCCGGTGTGGTGAAGACAAGGTAGGATGATCTTCAGGGGGGTAGTGTTAGGTTTATTTAAGGGGGGTTTGGGTTAGATTAGGGGTATGTGGGTGGTGGGTTTTAATGTTGGGGGGGTTGTATTTTTCTTTTACAGGCAAAAGAGCTGAATTCTTTGGGGCATGCCCCACAAAGGGCCCTTTTAAGGGCTGGTAAGGTAAAAGAGCTTTGAACTTTTTTAATTTAGAATAGGGTAAGGCATTTTTTTATTTTGGGGGGCTTTGTTATTTTATTAGGGGGCTTAGAGTAGGTGTAATTAGTTTAAAATTGTTGTAATGTTTTTCTAATGTTTGTAAATATTTTTTTATTTTTTGTAACTTAGTTCTTTTTTATTTTTTGTACTTTAGTTAGTTTATTTAAATGTATTTATTTGTAGGTATTGTATTTAATTAATTTATTGATAGTGTAGTGTTAGGTTTAATTGTAGGTAATTGTAGGTATTTTATTTAATTTATTTATTGATAGTGTAGTGTTAGGTTTAATTGTAACTTAGGTTAGGATTTATTTTGCAGGTAATTTTGTAATTATTTTAACTAGGTAACTATTAAATAGTTATTAACTATTTAATAGCTATTGTACCTGGTTAAAATAATTACAAAGTTACCTGTAAAATAAATATAAATCCTAAAATAGCTACAATATAATTATAATTTATATTGTAGCTATATTAGGGTTTATTTTACACGTAAGTATTTAGCTTTAAATAGGAATAATTTATTTAATAATAGTTAATTTATTTCGTTAGATTTAAATTATATTTAAGTTAGGGGGGTGTTAGGGTTAGAATTAGCTTTAGGGGTTAAAAAATGTATTATAGTAGCGGTGAGCTCCAGTCGGCAGATTAGGGGTTAATGCTTGAAGTTAGGTGTCGGCGATGTTAGGGAGGGCAGATTAGGGGTTAATACTATTTATTATAGGGTTATTGAGGCGGGAGTGAGGCGGATTAGGGGTTAATAACTTTATTATAATAGCGGCGCGGTCTGGTCGGCAGATTAGGAGTTAATAAGTGTAGGCAGGTGGAGGCGATGTTGAGGGGGGCAGATTAGGGGTTAATAAATATAATATAGGGGTCGGCGGTGTTAGGGGCAGCAGATTAGGGGTTCATAGGGATAACGTAGGTGGCAGCGGCGTGCGGTCGGGTTAAAATTTTTTAATAGAGTGGCGGCGATGTGGGGGGACCTCGGTTTAGGGGTACATAGGTAGTTTATGGGTGTTAGTGTACTTTAGAGCACACTAGTTAAGAGCTTTATAAACCGGCGTTAGCCCAGAAAGCTCTTAACTACTGACTTTTTTCTGCGGCTGGAGTTTTATCGTTAGATTTCTAACGCTCACTTCAGTCACGACTCTAAATACCGGCGTTAGAAAGATCCCATTGAAAAGATAGGATACGCAAATGGCGTAGGGGGATCTGCGGTATGGAAAAGTTGCGGCTGCAAAGTGAGCGTTAGACCCTTTCCTGACTGACTCCAAATACCAGAGGGCGGTAAAAACCAGCGTTAGGAGCCTCTAACGCTGGTTTTCACGGCTACCGCCCAACTCTAAATCTAGCCGAATATGAATAAAGATGGGAAATTAGTTATACAGGGGAATAAGGAGAAAGGAAAGAAAGAAAAAAAAGGGGAATAATAATAATTTCAAAAGTGTGGACATAGGCTTACCTGCGTACCTATGCATAGAGAGTGTGGACTATACAATGTAATTGACTACAGTATATGAAAGTACATTACAACATGGGTTAAGCAAGTCCACATTTAGTCCAGAATTTATCAAGCTGAAGTGCATTATCATTTTCATTTCAAAGGTTTTTCTTTCCATGGTGTTTTTGAAGTTGCCTCTGAGAATTTTGATTTTGAGGTTTTGGATGGAGTGGTTGGGTGAAATGGTGACCAACTGGGGTACAGTATTTTGTTTCACAGTGGTTTTTGATTGAGTGTCTTTGTAAGTTCATCCGAAGGTGCAGTTTTTGGCTTGTTTCTCCAATATAGCATCCCACTTCACATGCAGTGCAATGTATCATGTATATCACATTTCCAGATATACATGAATATGCCCCTTTAATGTTATAGGATTTACTCTTGTGATTAGCTGTGTTGCTTTCACAAATGAGTTGACATAGTTTGCAGAGAGCTTTGTTGTAGCACTTGGTTCCATTCTGAGTGTTCTTTTTTCAAGGGGTAGCTTCCTGTGGACTGTCAAGGTATATGTGGGGTAAATAAATATATATATTTTAATCATATATTTTAAGGCTACGCAATACAATTTTATATTTATTCAGATCTGAACTGGTCAGCAGAAAGGACTCATTTCTGTCAGACAAACTGACTTCAGACAGGTTTGGTTCTCCCCCACTTCTTCAATTACACAGGAAACTAATAAAAATTACTTTAAAAGAGAAATTCCTAGCTAAAGTGAGAACAATAGAACATTTGGTTTAATTAAAATGTAACCACAGTTTCAGAAACCATATGTGTGATTGCTTGGGAATGTGAGATAAAATCTATTTACCCTTCCCAATGTACCTAAGAATCTAACTCAGGTGACAAATCTTGTAAGGATTTCAGCGTTACATTTAGGTGCAAAATGACCCCATGTGGTGAGTTATAGATGGTGTGTCTGAAATATCCCTTTTTAAAGCTTGATGAGATGGAAATTAGACTGTTGGAATCTCAAAGACACATGTTAAGGTGTGACTCTGAAAACTTACTGAACATACAGCAAATAATAATTTTTTTTTCTGTTTGAATGCATGCCTCAGAATGTATTAAATATAGAAATTTGGGAAATTGTCTAATTCTCTATTATTACATGGGTATTTGCTAAGCTTGGGAGGTAACTGTTTTAGTCAGTCAAAAATGTTTAATAACCTCTGTATTGTTTGTATTTTTCAGGCATATAATTTCAGATCTGCATGAAGAAGATTCATACATCCTGGGCTTATTAGAAACATAAAATATGATATATTCATATTAGAACACAATGCAGGCAGAACTATTGGAAATATAAAAATAGGTGGTTATTTCTATAGAAATGCCAGGATACTGATAAAATTGTAATGCATTTTAAGCTAATAATTAGCAGTATTAAATTGCCTTAATATAATAAAATGTTAATAATATAACATATTTGGTATCAGAATAATCAGAAAAAATAACCTAATATTAACCATCTATAATTGGGGTTATATATGATTAATGCAAAGAGTGTGATCTGATTAAATAACCATTTTATGAGAATAATTAACTTGTCAAAAAAAAATGTTTTAGAAATGTAAAGGTGAATTTGTTTTGTTTGTATGTCTGCTGCCACCTAGAGTTATGATGCAAAATTGCAGCCATGAGATGATTGGTTGTTGCAAGGATGCATTTTCCTTGACAACACACTTACCAAATAATCCAATCCATGTTCAGTTGCAAAGAACCAATCCGAGACAAGGATTCTGTGGGCGTTTCCAATACTCACCAATGACTGATAATAGTCAAAAATGGGGAGGGGTGAAATCAGATGATTTAAACCCCAGCATAGAGACTGATAAAGGAGGTTGCTAATCCTGAAAGGAATAACTACTGTGGTTATTATTTTTTTATTTTATTTTTTAATTGAGGTTTAGTTCAGTACATACAAATAATGCCTTTCAATAAAATCAATATAGGAAAAAAAAAATTGTTTTGAATTGTACAGTAGCAAGTTATGAAACTTTAATACACAAAACATAGTTGTATGGCATTGAGTAAAATAAAACAGCAAACATCATGTATGCTCAAAGAATAATGTGTCTTCTAGGTGATATCAGAGGCCACTTTTGGACCTCACAGCATGGCATGAAGCTACAGAAGACAACTATGGACAGTAGGGGACCACTTTTGGGACCCCACTAATAAACCTCTATTTTAAATTTTATAGAACATATTTATAGAACAAGTTTTCATGTGCAAGTAGTATGGGCTCTGACAGAGAGAAAGAAAAAAAGAAACAAAAGAAACGCTATAATCTTATATAGAGAGTGTCTAGAGGCCCTTATAAACAATAATATGTCTTGTATTATTCTATGTGGTAGACAAATGCAAACAAATGTAAAACAGGGTGCTGGCATCTTGAGTGTGCTCATTTAGAAACCCTAAAATTAAACCCCAAAACCTCTCGTATTCATTGGCAAGTACAATTTCATAAAATTAATGACCTCAACTTACTAGCTAGAGGGCAATGGGGAGATACAGCTTGTGTCTTAAATGTAGGTGGGGTGAGAAGGGACAGAAGAACAGTTATATACAGGAGGATATACTAGGAGCAAGTAGTAAGGAGAGTGTTAGGGACAAGTTTCAGGGGTAGTCCTATGTCAGATAGCTCTGATCCAATGCTTACTATACTCTTTGCTTAAGGTAGGCAGATGGGTTGTGATCTATATACATATTCCAAAAACAAGCACAAACAAATACATGCATGGCATGTCTCCCTCGAAACACGCAGCATGATATAAACTATCTCCTTTAATCTAGCGTAGGCACCCTGCCTCGGCCGCTGGCAGTTCGCCATTTTGCTTAGAAACAATAAACAAAAGGAGAGAGGATAATAGACATTTTGCAAACAATCGGCTCCTAAATGCGCTTTAACCTTTATGTCAGGAAATTCAGCATAGTAACATATCAAGCTCATCAAAAAAGTGGAACTAAATGTATATACACATAAACATTACTCGAGTAGAATTAACTAACATTGCCATATTAGTATATTATGAACTATTAAACTTATCTTAATATATACAACCATGTGTTGAGATAAGCCAGACTGATTAGTGTCCTTTAGTCCAGTCAGTATTAATAATATATTTAGGGGACGTTGGTTAGACAATAGAGTTTCCAAGGGACATAACTGCTGAAAAACTCTGAGTCCATCCGTTCACCATAAGCACCTTATCCCACACCGGCTCTCACGAGAAAAGTTCCATCTGCAGGGTTTGTAGACAAACAAACAAGAGTCCCAGCAAGTGCAGCCTTGTATTGTAAGCCGCATCTGGTAAAAAGGGTATTCTCAGTAGCTATTGTCCGCCGCTGCCAAAGCATATCCTGCTGTCTGCCTTTAGCTTTGAATTGGGGAGAAAGCCTCTCTATAGGACGGTTCCATGCATCTGATGTATTTTGATGCGGTGTGTCGGATCCGGCATAGGTCTCCCTCCTATACTCATACAGACATCTCTCCACTATTTGTGTGCCAAGAGGGGAATCCCCTGACTCCTTGGATACAGAAAGGTTCCTTGTGCTAATATCGGACCTACTAGTGCCCCAGGCTGCGGCCTGACTAGTATCCGGGTTAAGATCAATATGCCCTGTCTTATACAGCTTTGCAGCAGTAGTATTGCGGAGGGCAGTTCCTGTCTGAAAAGGGATCCTAGAATGATAGGTAAGTCTCTCTATCTTGGGGACCGCTGCGTCACCAATCTGCCCAAGCTTGATCTGAGATCCGTAGGTAATAGCTGGGGCCAGCATAGAACTAGGTGTAAGGGAGGCACTCAATATGGCCACGGAATCAATTATTTGTCGTGTGGCAACATCACCCTTGGTCTCACCACCCTTATCTAATAGCACATGAGGTTCAGCAGCCTGGAACTTATTACCGGTGACTTGCCTTATACTCCGGTGAGAAACAGTGAGGTCGGCTTTTTCCTCCACTGGAGAGGCGTACTCTTTAGTAAAGCATCTGCTGATCAGCCGGTGGAGCTTTGCAAAATGATCCTCTAGCAGCTTTGTCAGAGTTGCTTCAAGATATTGCACCTCCATGTTTGTGATGGGGCCTCTTTTGTTGTAATGAGGGGATCGCGTTAGACTCCACTTGCAGTTGAGTAATTATCCTATTTCAGGATATCCTAACCCCGGAGTTCGGGGGGGGGGGGGTTTATGAACGGCAGCCCCAGACCTGTGCTGCTTACTCTGCACAGGGCCCGTTTTCTTGAGGTTACCTCACAATACAGACATTTCAGGCGGCAAAATGTCCCTTAGGCCTGTGAGAGAGTCCGCTACACAGCTGTTCCAAAGAGCATAGGCCAAACACTATCAAAGTATCCGCTCATAGGATTTATTCCCTCTTAACACAGTAGTTACCTCAGAGGTATGAGAACTGATGGTCCACTATAATAAGTTTTAAGAAAAATCTCTACTGTGGTTATTATTAAAGCACACAACTACTGTTGGACTCCATATGCATTATCC